>NC_057812.1:730988718-731288718 GCF_018294505.1 Triticum aestivum
CACTCGGTAGGATTTTTATAACTTAGGCGAGTGCTTGGACTGCAGCTAAGCCTCCGAGTGAGAGGGTTGCTCTTCACTCGGTAGGATTTTTATAACTTAGGCGAGCACAGGGCTGTAGCTAAGCCTCCGAGTGGAAGTCTGGCTAACCACTCGGTAGGATTTTGATAACTTAGGCGAAACGGATTCGCAGCTAAGCCTCCGAGTGAGAGTCTGGCTCACCACTCGGTAGGAATTTTACAAACTTAGGCGAAACGGATTCGCAGCTAAGTCACCCACTGAGGGGGAATTTTATTGGACAAAAATAAAAAGTGATAGAAATTATGGAGGAACTATGACACTATTATTTTGAGGTCCATGGACTACAGAAGTACTTTATTGCCACTCATCCGAGTGATAAAACTTAAGTATAAAATGGGCGGAGTAGCTCCGCGTTCCAAGCTCGGGGCTCGTCGATATTATGCTCGACGTTGTAAAGACGGTACGCCCCGTTGTGGAGAACCTTGGTGACGATGAAGGGACCTTCCCAAGAAGGAGCAAGCTTGTGTGGTTTGTGCTGATCCACTCGGAGAACTAAATCTCCTTCCTGGAAGGCTCGACCTCTCACATTTCTGGCGTGAAAACGACGCAAATCTTGTTGGTAGATGGTCGAGCGGATCAGAGCCATCTCCCTTTCTTCCTCTAAAAGGTCGACTGCGTCCTGCCGTGCTTGTTCAGCCTCTGCTTCGTTGTACATTTCAACTCGAGGAGCATTGTGGAGAAGATCACTAAGCAAGACTGCTTCAGCTCCGTAGACCAAGAAGAATGGAGTTCTTCCGGTCGACCGATTAGGTGTGGTCCGCAACCCCCAAAGCACTGAGGGAAGTTCGTCGACCCAAGCTCCAGCCGCGTGTTTGAGATCACGCATCAGTCGGGGCTTCAATCCCTTAAGAATCAGTCCATTAGCTCGCTCTGCTTGTCCATTCGACTGCGGATGGGCGACTGAAGCGTAGTCGACCCGTGTGCCTTGGGAGTTGCAGAAATCTCTGAATTCTTCCGAGTCAAAGTTCGACCCATTATCCGTAATGATGCTGTGCGGGACTCCATATCTGAATATTAGTTCCCTGATGAAGCTAACAGCAGTACCGGTGTCAAGGTTCTTGATTGGTTTGGCTTCGATCCACTTGGTGAACTTGTCGACTGCCACCAGTACATGCGTGAAGCCACTTCGTCCTGTTCTCAAAGGACCGACCATGTCCAATCCCCATACTGCGAAAGGCCAGACGAGTGGGATGGTCTTCAGAGCCGACGCAGGCTTGTGCGACATATTCGAGTAGAACTGACATCCCTCGCACTTATCCACTATCTCTTTTGCCATCTCATTCGCCTTTGGCCAGTAAAATCCGGCTCGTTATGCTTTGGCCACAATGGTCCGAGAGGACGCATGATGACCACAGGTCCCCGAGTGAATATCATTGAGGATGAGTCGACCTTCTTCTGGTGTTATGCACTTCTGACCAACTCCAGTCGCGCTTTCTCTGTACAATTGTCCTTTGATTACGGTAAAGGCCTTAGACCGACGGACGATCTGTCGAGCCTCTTCCTCATCCTCCGGAAGCTCTTTTCTCAGGATATATGCGACATACGGAACTGTCCAGTCGGGAATGATCACCAAAACCTCCATGATCAAGTTGACCACCGTTGGGACTTCAACTTCAGTCGGATCTGTGGCACTCTTGGGCTGTGGAGTTTCTTCGGTGAAAGGATCTTCTTTGACTGACGGAGTGTGTATATGCTCCAAGAACACACCACTCGGAATGGCTTCTCTCTTGGAACCTATCTTTGCTAGATCATCAGCCGCTTGATTTTTCAGTCGGGGTATATGATGGAGCTCCAACCCCTCGAACTTCTTTTCCAGCTTTCTCACTGCACTGCAGTATCCAGTCATGGCTGGGCTTCTCACATCCCACTCTTTCATCACCTGGTTGACCACTAAATCCGAGTCGCCATAGACCATCAGGCGACGGACGCCGAGTGAAATGGCCATGCGCAACCCATATAAGAGGGCCTCATATTCTGCCTCATTGTTGGAGGAATCAAAGTGAATCTGGAGCACATATCTGAGCTTATCTCCTCTGGGGGAAACTAGGACAATCCCAGCACCGGAACCATTCAACATCTTAGAGCCATCAAAGAACATGGTCCAATGCTCCGAGTGAACTTCAGTCGGCTGCTGTTGTTCAATCCACTCGGCGAGGAAATCTGCTATTGCCTGGGACTTAATGGCTTTCTTTGCCTCAAACTTGATATCAAGGGGAAGAAGTTCAATCGCCCATTTGGCCACTCGACCAGTTGCATCTCTACTGTGCAAAATCTCTAATAGTGGAGCGTCACTGACGACTGTGATGGAATGATCAGAAAAATAATGAGCAACCTTCTTTGTGGTCATGTATATTCCATACACAAGCTTCTGATAATGAGGATATCTCTGCTTGGATGGAGTCAAGACTTCAAACAAATAATACACTGGGCGCTGAACTTTGAGAGCTTTTCCTTCTTCTTCCCGCTCGACCGTAAGCACAGTACTGACGACTTGTCCTGTGGCTGCGATATAGAGCAACAGAGGCTCTTTGCTGATTGGAGCAGCAAGCACCGGCTGGGTGGAGAGCAGAGCTTTTAGCTCGGCAAACGCTGCATCAGCTTCTGGAGTCCACTCGAACTTGTCCGCCTTCTTCATCAGTCGGTAAAGAGGCAATGCCTTTTCACCGAGTCGTGAGATGAATCGACTTAATGCGGCCAAGCATCCAGTAAGCTTCTGGACATCGTGCACTCGCACAGGGCGTTTCATTCGGAGAATAGTGCCAATCTTCTCTGGGTTAGCGTCGATTCCCCGTTGGGAAACGAGAAAACCGAGTAACTTGCCACCAGGAACTCCAAATGTGCACTTTGATGGAGTGAGCTTGATATCATATCTTCTGAGGTTGGCAAATGTTTCGGCGAGATCAGCGAGCAGGTCGGAACCTTTTCGTGACTTGACAACAATATCATCCATATAAGCTTCCACATTCCGACTGATTTGAGTGAGTAGACACTTCTGAATCATTCGCATAAATGTGGCTCCGGCGTTCTTGAGACCGAATGGCATGGTGATATAACAGAAGCACCCGAATGGAGTGATGAAAGCTGTTTTTACCTCGTCGGGTCCGTACAGACGAATCTGGTGGTACCCGGAGTAGGCATCTAGAAAAGACAGCCTCTCGCATCCCGCGGTCGAGTCAACAATTTGATCTATGCGAGGGAGAGGAAAATGATCTTTCGGGCAGGCCCGGTTGATGTGCTTGAAATCAATGCACATTCGGAGCGACTTGTCCTTCTTAGGAACCATGACGACATTAGCGAGCCACTCGGAGTGGTATATCTCTCGGATAAATCCTGCCGCCAACAGTCGAGCCACTTCTTCACCAATGGCTTTTCTCTTCTGGACGGCGGACTGCCGAAGATGCTCTTTGACTGGTTTTGCAGATGAGTCGACTCTTAGGCGATGCTCAGCCAGTCCCCTGGGAACACCTGGCATGTCAGCGGGCTTCCATGCAAAAATGTCCCAGTTCTCATGGAGGAACTGGATGAGCGCTTCTTCCTATTTTGGATCGAGTGTTGTGGAGATGCGGGTCGGAGCTGCATCGGGGTCGGTCGGGTGAATGTGAACAGGCTTTGTCTCACCGGACGACTGGAATGCAGACTCTGTGGCGGGTTTCTTTGATCGCAGCAAGTCACTCGGATCTGCGTTTTGCTTGTATTCCTCGAACTCGACCGCTGTCACCTGGGAATCGGCAATCTTGGAGCCCTTCTGAAAGCACTCTTCTGCCTTTTTCCTATCACCGGTGACAGTGATCACTCCTTTGGGGCCGGGCATCTTCAATTTGAGGTACACGTAACATGGTCGAGCCATGAACCGTGCGTAAGCTGGTCTCCCCAAAATGGCATGATATGCACTCTGAAAATCCACGACCTCAAACGTCAACTTTTCTTTGCGAAAATGTTTCGAATCACCAAACACCATGTCCAGGGCTATTTGGCCGAGTGACTCGGCTTTCTTCCCTGGAATAACTCCATGAAAGCTCATGTTACTAGTGCTCAGTTGGGACATCGGAATGCCCATTCCTTTCAGTGTGTCTGCATACAACAAATTCAGCCCGCTTCCACCATCCATCAGCACCTTTGTCAGTCGAGTGCCTTCGACAACTGGATCGACCACCAAAGCTTGCCTCCCAGGGGTGGCAATATGAGTCGGGTGATCAGATTGGTCGAATGTGATGGGTGTTTGAGACCATTTCAGATAATTTGCTTTTGCTGGGGCAACCATGTTTACCTCTCGGTTAATCACTTTCAGTCGACTCCTGCTTTCCACATCTGCAAAGATCATCAGAGTGGAGTTGATATGCGGATATCCTTCCTCACTGTCCTCCTTGTCTTCGGCCTTGTCCGGCTCCTTCTCCTTGTCCTTAGACTGTTTTCCCTGAAACTGCTGGATCAGGAGTCGACATTGGCGAGTGGTGTGCTTTGGGTAGATGATATTCCCCTCTTCGTCTTTCTTCGTGTGAATGTGACATGGCATATCCATTACGCCGTTCCCTTCTTTATCCTTTACCTTCTTGGGGTTCCAGGATCCTTTTGGTTTCCCCTTAAACTTTCCCTGAGTCACGGCCAGAGCCTCTCCAGGAGCTGCCGGTTCAGCCTTCCGCTTCTGTTTCCGACTGGTGTTTCCTTTTTCCGACTGACTCGGCTTGTGCTTGCCGCTTCGGAGTCGGTCTTCTTCTTCGCCGTTGGCGTACTTGGTAGCAATCTCCATCATCCGACTCAAGGTCATGTCACCGGTTCGACCAAACTTCAAACTCAGTTCTCTGTTCTTGACGCCATCTTTGAAGGCGCAGACTGCTTGATGATCAGACACATTCTCCACAGTGTGGTGCAAAGTAATCCACCTCTGAATATACTCTCTGAGAGTCTCATTAGCTTTCTGCACGCAGACTTGCAACTCTGTCAATCCAGCTGGTCGCTTGCAAGTTCCTTCAAACGTCCTGACGAACACTCGGGACAGATCTTCCCACGTGTAAATGCTGCTAGGAGGTAACTGAGTCAACCATGCCCTGGCAGAACCTTCCAGCATGAGGGGCAAATGCTTCATGGCCACCTCGTCGTTCCCACCACCAATCTGAACTGCCACTCGGTAGTCTTCAAGCCAAGTTTCAGGCTTAGACTCACCAGTGAACTTGCTGACTCCTGTTGCCAACCTGAAATTGGGAGGGATAACTGCGGCTCTGATAGCTCTACTGAAACATTCAGGACCAGAAACATGCACTCGACTGCTTGTGGGTACATCTCTGTCGAGTCCGCCTCGATGGGCTCTGTTCCGGTCGACCAAACCTTGCACGATAATGGATCGCGCGTCGAAGCCTGGTTCTCTGGGGTCGACTGGAACCCTTCGCCCTGTACTGTACTGACGCCTGTCATCTTGCTGCCGAGGAGCGTAGGACCCACCCCTCGGAGGGGAATGGGGCACTCGACGCCTATCATCTCGGTCGAGTCGGTCACCATATTGGCCTCGCCAATTCTCACGCTCCTCACGCCGCGGAGGCGATCTGGGGCTGTGAGCCGACTGAACCGTATTCGCAGTGACGGATCGACTGTGAATTCTGTTGCGCGACTAAGACACGGCTGAATTCTGATCTCCTGCTGCCCGGAGCAGATCCCTGATCTGCAGCAAACCTCTGCCAGCTTCCGACTGCGAAGGCTGGATGGACTCTGCTATACGGGTCGCAGCTGCTAAATTCTGGATTGGGGTTCGAGATACCTGAGTCGGCGGGAAGAGTTGACGTCGATTGGTGTCGGGAACTCGTTGCCGCGCGCGCTCGTCGAGTGCTCGCTGAAGATTCTCCAGTCGAGTGCGTTCGGCCAAATTGGCCAGACGTGCCTCCTCCAAGGCACGAGCCTCGGGGGTCTCTCCTGCGATGGGAGTATGCAGGGCATCCACGTTCCTGCGGTGAAGTTCCTCTCTTTGCAGAGAGTCGAGTGGCTCGGGCTGGTACTCTTCGTAGCCTCGTGCGGGGTCGTCTCCGTCACCTGCTCCACCATCACGGGCGAAGCCAGGGGGACCGCGGGGCCCGTCGACCATCAAGATTTCCGCCGCTGGATCACTGCTACCGCACTCGGATGCAGCCTCTACGGAGCCAGTCGACAGATCGAACAAGCCGTAGAGGGATTCGTCGGGCTCGATTGCCGCAACTTGGGTGGTGGCCGATTGGCGAGCCACCGCGTGCCTCACCCATCGCTGAAGCCTCGACCGGCCCGAGCGCTTGCGCCGGCGGGAGACCGGGAGGGTGGACGATGGAGGAACCGACCGATACTGGGTCGACGGTTGCCGCAGCAGAACGCCGCGGACACATGCGCGAAAATGCGTCGCACCGCGGACGGGGAGCGCATCAACGTCGAGTGGAGCCTCCTGGAGCCACGCGGAGTCGTCGGCGATGAAGGTGAGAGTGCCGAGACGGATCTCTTGACCCCCGACCAAAACTCCAGCAGACACCATGATGAAAGTACTCGAAAGAATCGCAACTTCTCCACAAAAATCGCTAAAACACCGGCCCCACGGTGGGCGCCAACTGTCGTGGTTCTAAGCCTGACAGTAGAGTGGGGGGTAGGTATGGAGAGGCAAGGTCCTAGCTATGGAGAGGTTGTAAACACAAAGGATGTACGAGTTCAGGCCCTTCTCGGAGGAAGTAATAGCCCTACGTCTCGGAGCCCGGAGGCGGTCGAGTGGATTATGAGTATATGAGTTACAAGATGCCAAACCCTTCTGCCTGTGGAGGGGGGTGGCTTATATAGAGTGCGCCAGGACCCCAGCCAGCCCACGTAGGAGAGGGTTTAAGGTGAGTTAAGTCTGGGGCGTTACTGATAACGCCCCACATAAAGTGTCTTTACTATCATAAAGCCTACTTAATTACAGGCCGTTGCAGTGCAGAGTGCCTCTTGAGCTCCTGGTGGTCGAGTGAGTCTTCGTGGTCGAGTCCTTCAGTCAGTCGAGTGAGTCCTTCGTTGGTCGACTGGAAGGCGACCTCTTCTAAGGGTGTCCTTGGGTAAGGTACTTAGATCAGGTCCATGACCCTACCCTAGGTACATGACCCCATCAGGCGTGGGATCGGTCGGACTCCCAAAAACCTCCCCGGGTTTGTCTTTGGTTTGCGTGAGAAATCACGTCCAGACCGCTATGTGGACCGATACAGGACCATGTTGGATGGCTTCTGCGGTCCGGACTGTTCCGAGAGGTTTAAGTGTTAGCGTTGAAGATGCCCTAAGCACTCCAAACATACCTTACTATTTGCCACAAAAAAGTCAGAATATTTTTAATTTATTTCTATTTTTTTACGTTCATAGCATGAGCATTTGGGCTCGAGCTGAGAAATGAACTTTCGCTTATGCGGTCACTTCCTTGTGGGACCACTGGCAGCCTTCGGCCCATTGGTCAAGCAAAATATAAAAATAAAATGCAGCACAGACTTGTTTCTTTTAAAGCAATACAGCCTTTTGAAGGTAGTACAAAAGATCAAAAACATTGTTTTGAGCTGGTTCAGAGTGAAATTTACACCCTAGTCTTAGCCTAAAATAACAAGGATGGAAGTTTTCGCATCCGTAAGAGGCAGGTTAGGCCATGTTCGTAATCTCTCTGCTCCTTCACTCCGCGGTGTTGGCGAAGCTCAATCTTCGCAGCTCCGTTAAAGTGAGGTCTGGTTCAGGAGCAGAGTTAAGAGAGCGGAGAGGAAATAGAAGTCGTCTTTTTCACGAATCTTTGGCAGCGCAGGTGCGTGTACTGTTTTTGATGGGCCAGATTTAGGGTCCTGTTGGTGATGGCATAGCTATGCAGGAAGCACACGGCAAGGAACATTCTGCGCGCGCCCTCGGCTGACTGTTCCGGCGGCTGGCCAGTGGGAAGTCCCTATTCTTTCCCTTTCATTCCTTCTGTCCATTTGTTTTCGCAATGCCGATGAGACCCATATTTAATCATGGGTCAGCGCGGCGTGCACCGGACGGGATAGAATTCGTTGGTTTGTTGGGACCATCACCCACCCAGCGTCTCTGGTGAAAATGAACAAAACTAGCCTTTTTTTGAAACTTGAACACAAAATGACCCTAATTTAGAAAAAAAAATCCCAAACTGGCCCCTTTTTGGGCGTCATACTAGATAGCATGACGCCCTGGGCTAAGGCGCTATGGTAGCGGCATGTTATATGGCGCTCCAGGTTAGGGTGTCATGCCAAATAGCATGGCGCCTTAACCTCATGCAGAAGGACCAATTTTGTAAAATATTTTCAAATTAGGGTCATTTCGTGTTGAAGTTTCGAAGAAGGCCAGTTTCGTCCATTTTCAGGCGTCTCTGACCCGTTCGTTACTTGGCGTGGTCACCTCACCTGGGGTTCCTGCCTGACCATGATTCTGAGTCCCTAACCTGATATGACATGCTGAAATATGGTCGCCGGATTAACCAAGTGAGAGCCTCTACAACCGCGATAAGCAAATCCGACCCCTCAAACGCCCGCGGGCGCGCCGGGTTCGTCCGCGGACACTGACCGTTCATGCCTCAAATATTTGATTCTACAACCGGACACCTCAAAATAGAAATCTCAAATCCATATTATTACAGGCAACGTGAAACCTAATCTAACCAGAGCTCGCCCGTTTCTGTCGTGGCCATGTCCGGCGATCGGCTGCGCTTCTCAGAGTGTTGGTCCGGCCGCCGGCAAGATAGAGTAGGGCATGGGACACAAGTCGGCTCACGGGACTCAAGGCGCCAACGTTTCCCGTGCCCTACTCTTCCTCGTCGGAGCCCGTAACCCGAGCGGTGCTGGTGGACGTCTGATCAATGACAGATCCGTCCTGGGATGAGACGACGACGTCCACCACGATGTAGTTGCGGCGCCCAAACTGATGCACCATACGGTCGCCGGAGAATGCGACTCCGCCTTGCGGACGTCCACCGCCGCGAGGGCTGCTGCCACCTCCCGCACTCGGTGCCTAGCACGGCGGGCACGCCATGCCATGTTCTCGTCAGATCAGGCCCATGGTGTGTCCCGATGGTCGGCGCGCTAATGGAGGGGTAGCGCGCCCACCACCACGTACGGACACCAGACGAACCACACTGCCTCCGGCGAGGCACCTACGGTTGGCCTAGCGCCGGATCCATGCGCCATTTGGGTGGACGCAATGGATTCGACGGAAAGAGTCAGAGCGCTGCCGTGCACGGGCCTCCTCCCAGGCGCGGCGGAGCGCAAGCCGGATGGCCATCTCCTCCTTGGGACCGCGTGGGATGAGCTCGGGGTCGACGGATCTAGAGTTAAAGGATTCGGATCCGCTACCCGTCATGCCGAAGACGAGTTTGGGTAGCTAAAGGGAGTGCAGGGGAGTGAAGGGAGTGAAGTGAAGTGGCTAACGGGTGGGGAGGAATATATGTGGGGCCGGATCCGATGTCGTGGGTGTGCGCGGAGGCGCCCTGGCGCCCCCATATCCGCCTCATATTTGGGCTGGATATGAAGGGTGCCGGTCACCCCGGATGTTTGAGGCGCTCGTCTGGGTCCAAATTTTACAACCGAACAATGACCGGGCGGCCTGCCCAGAGATGTAAGGCGAGTTTGAGCTGCCCAGCTGTAAATGACCTGAGTGAATGTTAGTTCCTTCTTCTTAACCGTTGAGGTCATAGCCAGCTCCCCGACCATCTATCTATCTACTCCCTTTGTTTTCACAAATATAAAATGATCTGTTTGTTTTCAAAAATCAAATATATGTATTTATGTTTTACTGTGTTTGTTCACTCATTTAATTTATATGTAAATTTAAGCAGGAAGAGCAACCAACGACCATGACAGAAAAAAACCATATTTCACGAAAAAAATACTTTCTTTGTTTCATAATAAAAGAACGTTTTTCAAACTATTTTAGCATAAATAACGTTCTTATAATATAAAAGGAAAAGAGCAGAAGACAGAGAAGAAGCATTTTTCCTTCTTCCTTGTGACCACGGCGGAGCGGAGTCCCAGAGGTGGTACCCAATCTAGCTAGCTATTCTCAGATAGATTTGCTCACTGTGACCATACGTGGCAACATCATCGATCGACTGTGCGCGTGCGGCGCTCGACGCCTCTTTGGTAACTGTCGTCACACCGCCACATATGCTCACTCGATGTCGATTTTTGTGGCAGTATTTTCTTCATTTCGAGCTGAATATTTTGACAAGCTGGTCGATCGATCTGATAACAAGGACGTCGTTTTCACCGCGGAAAATCCAAATATATACAGTACACGTGACAGGTGTCCATTTTTCTTCTCCCTTCATTAGAACGTGACGTGAGAGGTATTACTCTACGCGCGGTTGCTTTCGACCGACCGGTCCACGTCCCCGGTCCTTTTTTTGCCTGCCCGTAGATGACCGTCTCGGTCGCTACTAGGAAGCCCACGCACGGCGGCAATTCCCTCTTCTCTACTCGGTTCTGACCATTCCATTTTTCTCCTTGCTACTCGGCCATTCCCTCTTCTCAGATCACAGGCATGCGCCGCTGCATAGTCGCCAGGACAGGTGGGTTCATGAAGTGGTTTCTGACTGAACTTTGGTCACCAAGTAGAGCGTTTACTGTCGTCAGACTAACTCTGAACCCGGCTGTCATCATTCGGATGGCACGCGTTCAATTACGTGTGACGGCCGTTGCTGCTTCAGTACGAAGCAGACCAAATGGTGAACGCATTTTCAGTCAGTCCCCACAAACAAATACAGAAAGTGAATGGCCGCATGCAGAGGAAGCACGGCTTGGAGAGATCTCGCAGTTGGGGCTCCATGGACGTGGCAGGACGCCCGACGTGCACCGGCCGGCCGTGCAGCGTGTAATTCCTTATCAGCACAACTGGTTAATTTCATCACATCGTATGGAATTTAATTAAGACGCACGATGCGGGGTAGGTCTCTAAAGATGGAATAATCTTCTCCCCGCCTAACCCCTGTCCATGTCGTGCTTCTAGCGTCATCGGAGGGTTTTGGGAAATTTGTCTCCGGCAGATCTCGCGAGATTCGGTCAGCGTTTTTTCCCCGGTGGATTCACATGAATCCGGTCTTTATTCGTGTGTCTACAGGTTGGATCTTCCGATCTAAATTTCTCCTCAATGGTTGCGGTTAATATTCTAGTGCGCTAATCCTATAGGGCCTTAAAACGACGACTTCCCGACTGTCTACTATAATCAGTTTTGTTCGGTTCTAGGGAGGAAGGGGCGATGACAGCGGCGCGCCTTCGGTTCATTCCAGTGCTTGTAGTCGGCGCTAGGTGGTATACGGATCTGAATGTGATTTTTATTATTTCTGGTATTCGTTGTCTTATCATGATTGATAATGAATAGATTGAAAGTTTTCTTGAAAAAAAATTTAAGACACACGATGCGTGCATGCAGGTTTGTCAGAGGCGGTGGCGCCAGTCTTCCCCAGGATGCCTGGAGATCCGTGTGGCAATCACCCGAAAAGTAAAAAAAAAAAAAGCGTGTGCCACATGACGTAGAATGACCTGAAGAAACATGGCGCGTCAAGTTTAAGAGAGAAGGTATCAGATGTGGGTGTCTCTTTCTAATCTCTTTTCTAATCTCATGCAGTGCCCACGCGCACAGGCCACATGTATAAGCATATATACTTGTCACGCCCTTGTTCCCACGAAAGCATTATATATGTTCCATATTGCTAATACCAACAATAATCCATCCATACATAATATAGTACTACTAATCAAGCTAAGCATGAATGCATAATGGAATATGTTTTACGAGATATCATTGTTACGCTTAATGAGAACGTTTTAGTGCCTGCCGGTAGGTGAGAGCTAGCCCGGGAATACGAGGACATGCATGCACGCGTTTGACTCCAAAATGGCCGGCGCTGGCAACGACCTCGCCAGCTCTAGCGCCAAATCATCATATCCAAACCTAAATTTGTTTACTTAGCTACCAGTTCCAGCACACAATCAGATACTAAAAAAATCACTAGACACTAAAGAATTCTCCTGGTTGTGTGACTTTTTCCTCCAGGAGACAAATAGAGAAGGATGGGAGGAGATATGCTTAGTTTTATTTACTCTAATGATTGATTGATCGAATTTTTTTCATTATTGCATTTATCATTGTTTTATATTTTGCTTTTATATTGGTGAGGAAGTGTTTAATTACGGCTTTGTATTTTTAGGTTATTTTATATTGGCCAACATACATGTTTTGGTGGTTATATGACACTATAAAATAATGGGCAGATTCTGCTTTTGCACGTAGACTTGCCTTGTGCTGACCAGACGCGCACACGCATGCATGTGTTCATGCCTGCATTCACCACACTGTCACTGGATTAACCAAGTGATTGTGCGGTACTCTTTCTATCTAATAAAGACTTTGCTTCATTGAGAGAGATACTTTCACTCCCATCACTAAACAGCACAGATTCTTCTCGCGATCGCCTCAGAGCTTGGTAGTATAACTTAGTGGACAAAGACAGGTGTTCCACATCTACGAAATAACTTTAATCATATCGCACCACTACTAAGGCCACAAATTAACGTGCATGTTCTTTACGTATGAATATTCTATTGAATTTTCATAAAAAAGAAAATTGTGAAAATATTGCGATGGTGAATTTCACGATGTTATGTTGTGTTTTGGAATTCCTGTTTTAGCAAGATATATATTGCCATATACCAACAAGTTTCCAGCGGCACTTTTAACTAGATTTTGCAAACAATTCATCTCTATGGACTACATCTGCAGCATTCTGAGGACGATATGTATAGTAGGTTCCCGTCGGTGAGGGTATTAAACCCATTAAGAGGCGCTAGAATGGTGGCCAACCAGCTACGCCATGTGATGTATGCTGGTTGAACACGGTGAGAAAGTATTTTTTTAGAGATTTTAAAATGGTAGGGAGACTTTCGAGAAAAGTTTTTTAGGCTTTTTCTTTTTCCTTTTAAAATGATTGTGATGTTCACGTGATGTAAGAATGTTTTTTAAATTTTTTGATATGATGATGTGGTGCGCATAGCTTCGTCTAGCTAGCTATGCTGAGATAGATTTGCTCACTGTGACCATACGTGCCAACATCATCGATCCACTATGCCGTGCTCGACGCCACTTCGGTGACTGTCATACCGCCACATATCACTACTAGGAAAACGCTTATAGATAAAAGTTTACCAGAAGCGTTTGTTTATGTCCCCCCGCTACTAGTAGTTAGTAGTAGCGCGCTATATTGATCCATGCTACTAGTAATATTTACTAGTAGCGCGTGGCCCAATAAAACACGCTACTACTAAATATCTCCAACCATATCTCACGGACATGCTATAGTAGTAGCGCGGGTTGTAAACCTGCGCTACTACTAAGTGAATAGCTGTAGCGCTAATAAAACACCCCACGCTAGTAGTACTAAGCTTGTCACTCCACCCGCACCACCCACCCCACCAACAACTGTCCCACTCCACTCCCACACCACCCACCCCCCGATGTAGATCGAGATCCTCTCCACCGCCGGCCACCCCTTCCCCCTTCTCTCCTCTGCCATCCCTCGCCGCAGATCCACTCGAGCTCCTCCATCCTCTCCACCGCCGGCCACCCCTTCCCCCTTCTCTCCTCTGCCATCCCTCGCCGCAGATCCACTCGAGCTCCTCCATCCTCTCCCTCCATGGATGGATGGGCCAACAGCTCCACCCACCCACCCATGGATGGGGCGACACCTCCGCCCACCCATGGATGGGATGGATGGGGCGACCACGCCCGAAACCCTAGCCCCTCACCCACACATGGATGGGGATGGGATTGGAGCGACGACACCGCCGGATCCGCACCCGCACCCACCTACAGCTCCATGGACCCTCCCCGGCCGCAATGGGATCCGCCCCCTTCTCTTCTCTCGGTGGGGTGCGGCACACCGGGAGCTTGCTGCGGTGGCCGTCGACGCCAGCAGCATCTCCGACGTGCTGCACGACCTCGTCATAGCCCAAGGTACGCCCTCCTCCTCCTCCTTCCGCCCACATCTCTTCTCCATGTCCTCTCATGCGGGCAGCTTCGTGCTGCAGATCCAACCTCTTCTGCCTTCGACCAACCACGGCTATGGCAACCAGAAGGCTACGTACGACGTGCTGGACGAGGAGGTGGACAACCTTGACGTCGCAGCACAAGACGACCATGTCCATGTCGCCGCCGGAGGATGCCTGCCGGGACGACCAGTTCCAGGTCGTGCCGAGGGCCCAGGCGCTGCTGGACGCGGTGCCGCTACCGCCGCAGTCGATGGGGGAGAGGGGCATCCCTGAAGCTCTGAAGTTCTCCATGGCTCATGGTGAGTCTGCTCTGTCCTTGAGATGGGTATTTGTTTTGTGGCATGAGATGAGCTTGTTTAATCTGTGCATGCTACACTTGCTAGTAGAAAAGAGTAGATAGTGGTGTGACACATGGCTGGGTTCATCTCTGAGTAATTTAAGTTTCAACATTCACACACCGAAAAATGTTTCAGTACAAATTTGGCAATGTTTGTAGCATATGTAGACATAGAGAATGCAGTTCTAGGAGAGCTTAGGTAATGTCAAGTGCACATAGTATGATCTTAGGTGTTTATCTCAGATAATAGGGTTATTAAAAGAAAATCGTGTAATGCGCCGTGAGAAGAGTATGATGTGCCATGCCCAATGAATTAGTTAAATCTATGCATGTTAGTAGAAAAGAGTAGAGAATGATGTGATACATGTGAATGACATAGGGTTTGGTTCAGCTCTCGGTAATTTAAGTTTCTGTATAAATTTGGCGCTATCTGTACCTATTTCTCGACATAGGTAGACAAATTTGGTGTTGTTCAAAGAAAGGTAGATAATTTTTAGTATGAAGTGTAAACCCAGATACTAGAATGCTTACAGCAGTGTGAATATGTGAGTTAATTAGCTTAAATTAGATAAAAAATTAGTACTTCCTCTGTAAAGAAATATAAGAGCGTTTAGATCACTACTACTTTCCAATCTGCAAAAAAAGTAGTGATCTTAATGCTCTTAAATTTATAGGTTTCTTCTAGCATAAGTATTGCCAATTTTTGTATACCTTGATTCAAAGATCAATCACATCTTGATTCAGAAAAACCATAGTGCACAATTATGCTATTTCCTGACATGAGAAGAACACCCCAGCGCATAACTAGTCTGTACACACGTGACATGGAAATTCTGGCATTTTCTTGGGTTAAAGAAACATTTTCTTTTATTCAGTCGTGGCATGACACCAAAAGAACCTAGTATGTAACTAATGCTATATAGATTTGATTCTTCTGAAACTTATGCTTTTTTGTTCAAAGACTGAACTTATCCATTTGATATGGAAAATTGAACATCATAAGTCAGATTGCCATGGGTTCATAAGTCAGACCTACTTCTGTCTTTATGGATCTTGGAAATATGATTGATGGTGCATTTGGGTTCAGGTAAAGGAGGGAACAGTTCTGAGCACTCTGCAGGTGATCCAGAGGTTGATCCCAGTTCTATTTCGTATTTGGTCGCTAGTCTGATGGATTGCTACTGCTGCTAGTTGGTGGTTATGACAGGGACAGAGACGGCCACCGAGCGAGCGTGGGAGGGCCCATGGCGCTCTCCTGCATGAGATGCCCGCCCGTTGCCAGCGGCCCCTCCGTGCGCCGGCATGCGGCGAGTCCGCCCTGGTCGTATGTCGCCTTTTCCTTTGCCAGATGCATTGGGACATTGGCGGCCACCGCCTAAGGTTGGCGCATTGACGCCATCGCCGGGAACGGAGGTGGGTGCTCTCTTCTCGACTTACTCTGTTCCGCCGGGGTGTTGATTCTCTCCACGCTCTTGGCTTCTCCTCCTAGGTGAGGCGGTGGGTTGGGAGTTGTGCGCTTACATGTCGTCTTGGATGATGAAGTTGCCTGAACTGAACGTAGTCACCCCTAGAGCCCAGATTCCTCGACTGAATTGGCCTATTGACGTTTGTGCCTCTAAGCTTCCTCCTAGAGATGTGCCGCCTTCTGTTCCTGCATTACCACCACCATTCTTTCTGCAATAGTATCTGAATCCTGCCACTCTGCTGCATCGTTACCAACCTTACTTACTGTCTAAAACAAATTCAGTCACCATTCACAAGTCGGAACAAGATAAATGAAGTGGGTTTACGAATTTGAGATCATTCTCACTAGCTTTGGTAACTTAGAGATATTTAGCATTCTTAACGAACCCCTAGCATCTTCTTTGAGTTAGTAATGTTATTACATACGTCTGTACTGTTGATGGTTACTACTGTTAGTTATGCACTTGAGTGATGGGTCTATAGGATAATAAGATCATCAACTCTGCTACACAGGGTCTATAGGATAATGTTGATCAAAATATGGATATGTTAGGACTAGTTTCCTAGTGCAAATGCACTAAGAAAAATCATGTGCCAATTGAAATTTATGCTAGCTAGCTATATTCAGTTGGTAGGTGCTCGTACTTAAACTGCACATTTAAAATTTAAGCTTCGGTAGTGTTATCTATTTAGTCTGATTTATACACTACATTCCCAAGCTGAAATATTTTTTGTAACTGAAATATATGTGCACTTACAGTGCATATTCGCACTGTATCAGAATCTTAGTCCTTTTCTCCTGTATCGTCTGAGATTATGCTTCCTCTCCATTTATTCATTATATCTATATGCCTTGCTGAAGCTCATTTCTATCGCTGCAGGATAATGAGATGTTGAAGTGGCAGAGTGAATCCATGAGACTGTAGTGCAATTGCACCGTTCCATTGAATATTATTCAGGAATAAGGACATTTCAATGGCAGATTAGCTCTATTTTTCCTTTTCATTTTTCTTACTATTGGAGTGGGGACATGTAGAATGAGAAACTGTGTGATAGCAGATATGGCAACTGTGTGATAGTAGAATCAGGAATAAGGAATATGGCAACTGTGTGATAGTGACATTTTTCCATCACTATTGTTTCTCGGAATTGTATGCATAAAATGGAATTGGTTGATTTTATTTTTTTTAAATCCTAAATAGTTAGCCGTGGCGTGGGAACAAACTGAGCGCTACTAGTATTTAGGATACTAAGTAGCGCTGGTATTATAAGCACGCTACTACTACTTCATATAGTAGTAGCGCGGTTCTGTAATAGCAGTAGCGCGGGTGTCACACATGCTACTACTAACAAAATTAGTAGTAGCGCAGGTCTATCCGCGCTACTACTAACTATTAGCTGTAGCGCGATACTAGTAGCGCGGATACCCGCGCTACTAGTAGACATTTTACACGCGCTGCTAATAGCCTTTTTTCTAGTAGTGTATGCTCACTCGATGTCGATTTTTGTGACGGTTTTCCTTCATTTCGAGCTGATTATTTTGACAAGCTGGTCGATCGATCGTTTTCACCGTGGAAAATCCAAATATATACAGTACATCGTGACAGGTGTTCATTTTTTTTAATGTATTCCCCTTTGGAAGGTGACAGGTATTACGCGCGGTTGCTTTCGATCGATCGGTCCACGTCCCCGGTCCTTATTTTGCCTGCCCGTATATGACCGAAACCCACGCACGGCGGCAATTTTGCATCCACAGACTCTGCGTGCGTCGGACTAGGTGCTCCCGAGTTCGGACCATTCTTTTCTACGACGACCGCACGCCGCGGAGTCTGGATGCGGGTCAAAGTCAGATCACCAGCCATTTTTATCCTTGCAACTCGGCCATTCCCTCTTCTTTCAAATCACAGGCACGCGCCGCTGCAGAGTTGCCATGTCAGGTGGACTGTGTGCCGCCATGCTTTTTTTTCTTCAAAACGGAGACAAAAAACTTGCCTCGTTCATTAAATAAGGAGAGAAAAGAGTTTACAGTTTTGCAAGACAGCCCACAAAACGGCATGATAATTACTCACACAAAATAACATTCCCTAGTTTCTTGACGCCGGCTGTGATCCATAATTTGGCCTCATCGATAATGAGTGTAAGTAGAATAGGCGGGGGGGGGGGGGGGGGCATATTTTTGGCGGAAAACCCTAGCGTTCCGCTCGTTCCACACAGTCCATGAGACAAGTATGGTGAGGAATGCCATGGCATGCCAGTTTGAAGTGCGGTTGTCAATCTGATTATCCCACCATTGCTTGACGGAGTCGTGAAGCTGCCACTCGAAGTTGTTGACATGAGGCAAACCAAGCCTGTCGATGATTGCTCTCCAAAGCCTAATTGTGTATCGACACTTGAAGAAGAGATGACGCCATGCTATGAATCGCATGAAGTGATGATTCTTTTTTCAGGGGTACATTCATACATTCTTTTTAGCTACATACAGTTGCGAACTCTAAGACGAAGAAAGTAAGAGGGGTTCTGACTGAACTTTGGTCACCTACTATTTTGTGAGTTTACTGTGGTCGGACTAACTGAACCCGGCTGCCGTCATTCGTGTGGCACACGTTAAATTACGAGTGACGGCTGTTGCTGTTCCAGTACCAAGCAGACCAAATGGCGAGTGCATTTTCAACGAACAAATACAGCACGGGTTGGAGAGATCTCGCGGCTGGGGCTGAACGGACGTGGCTGGACGGACACTGCAGGGTGCTCCGACGTGCACTGGCCGGCCGTGCAGCGTGTAGCTCACCATCAACAGAACTGATTCATTTTTCTCTCTTTTTTTTGCGGATGGAATTGATTCATTTCATCATGTCGTATGGAAATTAATTAGGACGCACGACGTGTGCGTGCAGGTTCGTGGAGGCGGTGGCGACGGTCTTCTCCGGGGATGCTTCGAGAACCGTGTGGCACAGTCACCCGAAAAGTAAAAATAAAAAGCGTGGCACATGATCCAGAATGACCTGAAGAAACATGGCGCATCAAGTTTAAGAGAGACGGCCAGGATCAAATGTGTCTTTTCAACGGCCAGGAACATCCTGTTCCTGAAGAGCACGCTGTTGGAACAATACGTGGTCCATCATGCATGCATTGCCCACGCGCACATGCCAGGTATAAACCCAAGCATATATACTTGTCACGCCCTTCTTCCCACGAAAGCATTATATATGTTCCATATTGCAAATACTCCCTCCATTTCTAAATATAAGACATTTCAGAGATTCTAATATGAACAACAATTACCCATACATACTACTCCCTCTGTTTCTAAATACAAGTCTTTTTAGACATTTCAATATGGACTACATATTGATTTATATAGACATGTTTTAGAGTGTAGATTCACTCATTTTACTTCGTATATAGTCTATATTTGAATCTCTACAAAAACTTATATTTAGAAACGAAGAGAGTACATAATAGTACTACTAATCATGTTCAAAAAAATAGTACTACTAACCAAGGTAAGCATGAATGCATAATGGAACATGTTTTACAAGCAGACTAATTATATCGTTGTTACGCTTAATGAGAACGTTTTATGTGCCTGCCGGTAGGTGAGAGCTAGCCCGGCAATACGAGGACATGCATGCACACCTTTGACTCCAAAATGGTCGGCGCTGGCAACGACCTCGCCAGCTCTAGAGCCAGATCATCATCATCCAACCCTAAATTTGTTTACTTTGTTAGAATAAATTCGAGGCATACCGTTGATCATCCGAGGACCAAGCAATCACACGAGCACGACACCGAGATTTGTTAACGAGGTTCACCGATATGGCTACATCTCCGGAGCCTGACTACGGGCGCTCCTTCCCGTGACACCGTCACAATACCGCACACCGGCACACGCCGCCGGCTCCCCCTTGCGCGCATGTGCTATTATGTTGGCATAGGTTACATCGTGTGTCTACCCCCGCTATATATGAGAGGCCTAGGATACAAGTGTCATATTAGGACACGACTCCATATCCTATCTAAACACAATACAACTACAAGTCCAACTGTAACATACCTCGTACACTATATTCGACACAACTCCAACAAACTCCACCTTGGCGAATATTCTACATCATCCTGGATTTGTTCATGCGTCAAACTTCCATGTACATTGGACTTGAGCTTATCCCATGAGCATCACTGCTACTTCAAAGACTCCATGTGACTCCACCTGCAACTTGTAGTCATTCTTTTCTTGACCACAGTCAACACTCGAGCAAAATTAAGTTCCTTGTTACTCCAGTTTGTGCTCCAACTTCCAGAGTATCCATCCACGGCATCACACACTGATCACTGACCTGCGTGAAAGTGAACAACTCATATATTGGGTGTCACACATAAGAGTTACCTAAACTCAACATCACCGCTCCTTTCTTGACCGCCTGTCTGAAACTTGAAGGAATTTCACCATTGCTTGTAGTCATCCCGAGTCAAATTCGCAGTTGTCTCACACATGTATGACCACCAGAGCCCTGGCCCGTCTCCATGTCCCGTGCATACCGCACGCCTTGCCGCTATTACCGCGTCGAGCCTCCGCTGTCCCAATTGAGTCTCAAAGGGTCGCGACCCATACCACTCATCCCCCACTGCAGAGTACCACCGATCAGACCACTGGGCTCCAGTCCAAACTGCATGTCACTCACTTTTCCCAGTTGAATAGGCTTCGATTCTCTGGATCCTTACACCGTAGCCCCTAATTCAGCTCCACCTTCAACATGACTCCATTGTAGATGATCAATCCACCCTCGTGCCCCGTTGACTTCAAGCTCTCATGTGCACCATCTTGAATCAACCCCGCACCATAGTCTTGTCGAAGTCACACAAGCCTTCAGGTCTGCGTCACGTGTTTCCACGCCCAGAAGTCAGTCACCATCAGCATCACGCTCCTATGTCGTCGTTGCCGATCTCAACCACCGTCTTCTATACCAACCGACCTGCGTCGACCCCGTCAGACTGTCCAGTCCAACCCAGCCAAACTTGTCTGATTGCGACCATGTTTCACCCCGCATCGTGTTTCCAGCACATACCATGCATTACTCGACGCCCTGTTAAACATGATCCCTAAGACGCGCTTGTCCACGCGCCTCCATAGCCTTTCCACGTGTTCCAAGCCTTCTCGGCAAATTGACCCCGAAAAACTTCCATGCAACCTGCACAATTTTTCTTGTCTATTTGTTGTTGTAGCTTCTCCATGCACCTTAGCAGAAAAACTGCCCCTGTGCACACACGTGACCCTGGCCACTCCTTTTTTTTCAACAAACAAATCCCGTAGTGGTCATACGTATGCATCTGTCCTCACAGCAAATTCAGCAAACAACTCAAGTCTGTGGCCTCGCCCTGCACTTACCTATGGGCCACCTGCCCTGCAGCGCGTGAAGGGCCTTGGGCCACCTTCGCCCGACATTAGGCTTCCAGCGCCCGTGCGCGCGCGTCCGATCGAATCCGACTACAAACAAGTCCATGTCGATGCGCGTCGTCGCCACCGATCCAATTCGATCCAGTACACCTCCTATGCACACCACACCTTGCCCAAATCGCCAAAGTATTCTACAATCCTGCTGTGACGACGCAGCCGCTTGCACGCGTTCCATGATAAATTGTGACCTCCTCGAACCTTGCTCTGATACCACTTGTTAGAATAAATTCGAGGCATACCGTTGATCATCCGAGGACCAAGCAATCACACGAGCACGATACCGAGATTTGTTAATGAGGTTCACCGATATGGCTACATCCCCGGGGCCTGACTACGGGCGCTCCTCCCCGTGACACCGTCACAATACCGCACACCGGCCACCCGGGCGTCGGCACACGCCGCCGGCTCCCCCTTGCGCGCCTGTGCTATTATGTTGGCATAGGTTACATCGTGTGTCTACCCGCGCTATATATGAGAGGCCTAGGACACAAGTGTCCTATTAGGACACGACTCCATATCCTATCTAAACACAATACAACTACAAGTCCAACTGTAACCTACCTCGTACACTATATTCGACACAACTCCAACATACTTAACTACCAGTTACAACACACAATCAGATACTAAAGACACTAAATAATTCTCCTGGTTGTGTGACTTTTTCCTCCAGGAGACCAATAGAGAAGGATGGGAGGAGATATGCTTTGTTTTATTTACTCTAATGATTGATTGATCGATTTTTTTTTTCATTATTGCATTCATCATTGTTTTATATTTTGTTTTTATATTGGTGAGAAAGCGTTTACTTACGGCTTTGTATTTTTAGGTTATTTTATATTGGCCAACATACACGTTTTGGTCGTTATATGACACTACAAAATAATGTGCAGATTCTGCTTTTGCACGTAGGCTGCCTTGTGCTGACCCGACGCACACGCACCTGCATGTGTTCATGCGTGCATTCACCACACTCTCACTGGATTAACCAAGTGATTGTGCGGTACTTTTCTATCTAATAGAGACTTTGCTTCATTGGGAGAGATGCTTTCACTCCCATCGCAAAAGAAGCACATATTCTTCTCGCGATCGGCTCAGACCTTGGTATAACTTAGTGGACAAAGACAGGTGTTCTACTGAGATAACTTAATCATAATGCACCACTATTATGACCACCAATTAACGTGCATGCTCTTTAGTCGCGTATGAATATTCCACTGCAGTTTCATAAAAAGGGAAAATTGTGATGGTGAGTTTGACAATGTTATTTTCTGTTTTTTTTAGGAAGCGCAGGAGAACTGCGTTTGCATTATGAGAAGGAACAGCGGCAGAGCGCTAACTGTACAGGCGGTGGCAAAGGCCAAGAACAGAAAAAGAAACAAAAACTGAAGGGGGTTGCCACATGGCGCTACTCTCGCCGCATCAGATGACTACCCCCAGCTAGCGCCCAGGTGGCGAGCTCGTCGCTGACTAGTTGAAGAACTGTCCTAACAGGGCGATCCACCTCCCTGAAGATGCGTCCGTTGCGCTCTAGCCAAATAAACCAGGAGATCAGCAAGGCAAACGAACGCGCCTGCTTCGGGCAAGCGCTGCCATTGCTGAGCGCGGTAAGCCAGTCTACTATGGACGCACCAGACCGCCAGCCACTAGGATGGAACCCAGGGATGTGGAAGCGAGCAGCAGCCTCCCCCCAGAGTTGACGCGACCAGGGACATTCTGAGAAGAGATGCTTGGTAGTCTCAAGGTTTCTCCTGCAGAGCTGACAAAAGTAGGAGTTCGGCCATTGTCTGGCCAGCAGCCTGTCCGCAGTGAGTAGGCGATTTATTGAGAGGAGCCACGAGAATAGCTTGATCTTGGTGGGCGCCCATGCACGCCAGACAACTTGCATGATTAGCGAGTATGTTGAACCGACGAAGTGCATGCGGTAGGCAGACGCGGCGGAGTAGATGCCAGACGGCTCAAGCTTCCAGGTGAACTCATCCGGCCCAATATCTTGGAGGTTGACACCGCTGATCCGAACCCACAGTGCCACAAAGTCCTGGAGCAGCTCGCTTGTGACACGGCCTTGTAGATCGGCTACCCATCTACCCCTGTGTAGTGCGTCCCGGACTGTTCTGTGTTTGCGCCTGGCTTGTTGGAACAACTCGGGGGCCATTTGAAAGGGGGCCTCGCCTTGTAGCCATCTGTCCATCCAAAACGATGTTGAACGTCCATCCTTGACAATGGCCGAAGTGGCCGTGGCGAAGAGCAGCGTCTCATCCAAATTGCAGGGCACAGGCAGCCCAATCCAGGGCTTGCTGGGCGCCGTGCGCTCCCACCACAGCCAGCGCAGCCGCAAGGCAGCCCCTAGACGATCAAGGTCTAGAATACCCAGCCCATCGAGGTCACGAGGCCTGCATATCCGAGCCCAAGCCACCTTGCAGTGGCCACCCTGGCACGACTCCTGGCCACGCCATAACCAAGCCCGCCGAAGCTTATCGATCTGGCGGCGCACCCAAGCCGGCAGGTGGTGCACTATCATCCAGTAGATGGTCAACACCGAGAGGACTGAATTGAGCAACACTAACCGACCGGCCATGGTGAATAATTTGAACTTCCATAAGGCTAGTCTCGCTAGGATTTTGTCCAGAAGCGGCTGCAATTCCACCTTTCTGAGCTTGCGGAGGGATAACGGTAGCCCAAGGAAGCGGCATGGCAAGCCCGCGCGGGTCGCACCAAGCGGCTCGATAACATGATCCACAACGAAGAGCTCCGGCCTGATAGGGATGGCAGTACTCTTGGCAAAATTTACCTCGAGACCCGTGGCCTGCCCAAACGCGCGCAGGATCAGACGTGTTGCATGCAGCTCCTGGCGTATCGGGTTGACGAAGAGCGTGACGTCGTCCGCATAGAGAGAGGCGCGCAGACTGGGAAACCGTCCTCCAAGCCGCGAGAGTAGGCCATCCTGTACTGCCAAGTCGAGTAACTTCTGCAATGGCTCCATGGCAAGGATGAACAGGAACGGAGAGGACGGATCCCCTTGCCGCAACCCGCGATGGTGGCGGATCGTTTGCCCTGGTATTCCGTTGACAAGCACCCGGGAAGAACTGGAGGATAGAATCATGGAGATCCAGTTGCACCAGCGGCGCCCGAATCCTCGAGCCCTCATCATGTCCAGCAGGTAGGGCCAAGAAACCGTGTCGAAGGCCTTAGCAATATCCAGCTTGAGGAGGATGGAGGCGCGTTTTGTTTGATGGAAGTGCCTCGCCATTCCTTGGACGAACAGGAAGTTGTCCTGAATGCACCGCCCTTTAATGAACGCACTTTGTGCCGGGGAGATGAGCGCGTCAATCCTTTCTGTTTTGAAATTCCCGTTTGAGCAAGATATATATTGCCGCACACCCAACAAGTTTCCAGTGACACTTTTAACTAGATTTTGCAAGTACAATTCATCTCTCTGGACTACATCCGTAGCATTCTGACATGATGGACTCACTTGTCATGGTGATGTAGCGCTCATTTACCTGATACACCATAGTCGGACGTGGTGGAAGCTACATTCCACGTTGCGGAGGATTTTTTTTAAGACAGCCAAATGCATCTCAGATCTAATATTTATCAAGAAAAACTATAATCGGTGCAATGGAAAGACAATTTGTGCGCAAAATGATCAATATAAAATAATTATACCGAAAATCATACTTGCCATCTTCCACGATTATACGCCGCTCACCGGATATTGGGAATTGCACTGAACCAATAGTAAAGAAAAAGAACATCTGCAAACGCGTTCTGCGCACCTTGCTTTTGCCTCTGTCTGCATGGCGCGGTCGCATGCATGGGAGGTCCGGCCGCAGGCACGAGAGGTGCGGTCGCAGGCACGAGAGGTGCGGTCGCAGGCACTGGATGCGCGGTCATCGACGACAGCGATGACGCTCGTGCCGCTGTGCTCCCCGTCGTGCCGGCGTCGAGCAACTGGCCAGTCCTCATCGAGTGGGCTTGGAGCGGCGAGTTGCTGAACCACGCGACGGCTTGGGACTGGAACTTGCTCCGTCGGGTGAGGCTCGAGAGGTGGACCAGTGAGCTGCCTCACTCGTATCCGGCGGGCCACCCAGTCGGCTTGTACGCCGGAGAACTGATCTTCGGAAGCCATCGAAAGAGTGGTGGGGGAGGAGATTGGGGGAGCAACTGAGGGGTGTGATTCTTGGCAGGCGTCTGCCCTCGTTTAAATACAGCGCGGACGGGATCTTGGCCAGCGTCAACCCTAGTTTAAATAGAGTGCAGACGGTAGGAGCACGGCCGACATTGCATTTAATGTCGGACCGCTTATGAATGGATGTGTGGCCAGAGTAGGTTTCTCGGTTTTCACGTGGGATTAATGGGGACGTATGAAAGCGGCGAGGAGATTTGTTCAGCCGGGCGTGCAGTGAGCGGCGCCCTGGGCCGACGAGCCTTTTCAATGGCAGAGGCAGTGAGAGGTCGTGTCCATCCTGAGCCATCTTTAATGCGGAGCGCGGCACGCTGTAAAGCTTCATGAATGCGGGTAGGTGGCACCGGGCGAAAGTGCTCCGAGAGGGAGAGGGTTTTTTGGAAGGCCAGGATGGTCAAAAGCGGGTTTGGAAGCGGTCCGATCTCCTACAAATCTCCTTCATTTTTGTCTCCGATTTACAAGAAAAAATTGCGTCTGAACTGCTTCGCGAACTGATATAGATCGATGTTAATGGCTTTCGCGGTCGGACCGGAGGTTTGCGGGTCCGCTCGAAGATGACCTAAGATGGGAGCTTTTTCGGGTCAAGAGGACTAGAGGAGGTCAGAGTCCGACGGCGTGCACACGCCGACACGGGCCACCATGTGGATAGTAGTTTAGCCTCGACTAGTGCTCGATCTGACCAGTGGAACATTCCCATTCCTTTTCCTGAGGCTCCCTGTAATGGGCAGTATCATAAGTTAGTATCATGTATATAATACTAGTGTGTGATACTATCTTCCTAATGTATAGTATCATGTACTAGTATCATATATGACTTTATTTATTGTCATGCATGACACATAGTAGCATTATATTTATTATGATACAGTATCATGATATGATACTCAACTATCTATTTCTTTATTTAATACTATGCCACATCATCAAAATTGCCTACTTGACATGCATGATACTAGTTATGATACTTTCATTACGATCAGCCTGATTAATTCCATTTTGATCCAAAACGCATGGTTTCCTAGATTGATCGAGCGAGATGTGCATGAGGTTTCAATATTCAGATATAATCGGTCAACGCGGCGTCCATCGCGGGTCCGGAGCCATAGCCAGCTAGAAAGGTAACGACGGACCTTTCCTCTCAAAGCTAACATAAATAAAACTCTAATCAACTTCAACTGCATGATCACCTCGGTGGCTCAGCCTCGGTCTACGTACCGTCCCAGACTCGGCAGCCAGCGTGCCTCATCTGTCACCATTTTTCTTCTGCTTCTGCTGAGAGTGCCTGACCCGTCAACGTGGTCACGCGAGAACCGCACGATCGATCGGAGCCGGCTTATCGGCCGTCGATCTATTCTATCCCACGCCGGTCATGCAACGGGGAGAGGGCCTTTTGACCATCTCCGGGTCTGATCGATTGGACACAAGCTTGAATCATGGCAACCGATCTCGATCGAGCGTCCTGTGATCGACGCAACGTCTACAGGCCGGCACGTAGCTCTCAGGCCAAGGATCGGCCATGCTCGATTGGACGGCGGGCATGACGCCAAGTAACATCGTATCTATCTATCCGAATGAAACTTCTCGGCCTCTTCACGCCTCATATGTACACCCAAACATGCCACTTGGACATGTCGATTTCCCTCATAAAAAAAACTTGGACATGTCACTTGCCAGCACAGTATATGCGTATGGGCGATAGGCGCGGCCGACAAGGGAGAATTGACCGCCCAATTTTCTCGACCGGGCAAAAAACGCAAGGTCATATCCCTCAAGATAATACCGTCCATCGACTTCGTCGCACGAAGAAATGTGACAAACAACGTCGTTTTCACCTCACCAATTCGCATATATACGGGACGGGACGGGTGTGCGTACGCAGGCACCGTTGCTTTCGACCGAGCCGTCGACGTCACCCGTTTCAATTTGCCTGCCCGTGTGCCCGTGTAGACAGGCAAGCAACACGGGGCTGCAATCATACATACATCGGTCATGCGTATAGATACTCGTTCCACAAAGAGGATTTTGCATATCTAGCTCCCAGACTCTGACCATTCCGGTCGTTCCGACGACTAGTCGTAGTACTGGCTACTTGGTGTGTGATCAATGGAGGACAGGAAAATTCCTAGAAATGTCCTCCTCTCCTTTTGGGTGTGACATTGTTAAAGTGTATACAAAGACCGACTCTTTTTATTAGAAAAACGTACAATTGCTTATGCTTACGAGCGATGAGAGAAGATTTTTTTTCTTCTAAAAGCGTCGAACCTCAAACATAATAAAAGTTACATCAAGATTCCAGGGCAACCGAATGACGTGTTGTTGTCGCCACTCCACTGTCGGAGCCAACTTGACCTTGTTAGTGATAATCGGAAAGTCTTCCTGCACGTGCCCCTAAGGACCTCCACCCTGGAGCCGTAGTCGTCGCCATTGAACCCTTGCATAGATCTGAAACACGTGACACCAAATCTCGTCACATGACGAGAAACCCTAACCTTAGCACGCAAGGAGATGACGGGAATGTACACCAGAGCTCTGTCGACTACGTCCAAAGGAAGAACTCGAGGAGGATCGAAGCCCGAAATACAAACTCGAAGAAGAAGTGTCGCCATCCGCCCGACCGTCGCGCCTGTGAGGACTAAGAAAAATCCTTACCTAAACCACTAACCGGAGCGGAGGCACCGAGATTCTCCTCCCCACCACCGGCCACCGGAGCGGCAAGCAAAGGGGATGCGAATCCACGGGCTCGCCGGTGAAATCTGGAGGGAAAAGTTTACCCTATCCGCTTAGGATTAGGGTAGGAAACACCACGCATGGTTGTTCATGAGAGGAGAAGGAACACCAACATTCCAAGAAAATACCTGAAACAAAAGAAAATTTGACATCATTCGGGTTCCTCATTGTCGACGGAACAAGAAAGTAACATCAATGCAGGCAGCCAAGAATTGACGACAATGTCAATGTTGGGTCAATTACACTAGGCGTCCGTAAGAGTCAATGGAATAACCAAATCGGCGCCATTGTACCCAAAGCACCACCAGCCCAACAAAGACACAGTCAAACTCCTCATGCTTCCATAGATGGAAAAGCAAATCTATTCACCCCAATATCGTCGCTAGGTTCGACGGTGCACACACCGCCTAGGATGGAGGATGAGCGGGAGGAGACCATATTGAGCAGCGCCACCATCACCATTGAATGGACCAAGGGGATGGGCAATGAAGGCCTATCTATCCACCTGCTCTTGCCACTGGATCCAATGGTGCACACTGCATCCAATGTCGGAAGGGCCAAAGCAACGGACAAATGAAGAACTACCCAATGCGCCAAGACGGGGTAAACTACAACTCCCACCATGGTATCCTGTAAACCCATCGACGGAGCCAAAGATGTACCAGTGGGGGATGGATGTGTGTGAGATGACCAAAATATTTGCATCAAGCATAATCAAGATAGTCGGAATCGTCAGGTTTGGAGCCCCGATGGTAGGGTTGCAAATCATATAATCTTTACTAGCGGAATCGTGCAAATGGAGATTCCATTAAGCAGAAGTATAGAACCGAATGAGTCAATTTTGAATCGTAGAGTCGTAAAACAATACAGTAAAATTCTGATTCAAACTACTTCGACCCAAGTCAAAACTATACTGATAGTTAATTAATTAAGCAACTCCAACATATTCTTAATATATCGGTGATGCGAGCAACCTCATTGGTGTTACTTTTAGGAGGCCCTTAGCTGGTGAACGCTTGCCAGGGAGGGTGGCATTCGCGAACGATTTCGTGGAGTTTTAGTTGTGAGGGAGTGGGAGAGGTGACAGTTTATTCAAGCGACATGGTGATTCTTCCCGAGAAGGCAATTTTCGTTTAAACTGCCGTCATTTGATCTCGTTTTATAACTAAAACTACAACGAAAGATGGTTCTCTTGCCACCCCCTTATAGCGAACGTTCGCCATGTACAATTACCGTACCTTTGATGTTATACTATCTTTTGTGTAGATTCAGTCAAAGACATGTGTTATTGAACTATTTTATACTCTAAATGGTGTGAGTGATCCAAGAACCAATCCGGAGGCGACAAAGCCAACATCTACATCAGTTGAGAAATGATTGAAACGAGGAAGAAGATTACAAGACGCAGCTTGTAAATTTAAAAGGCACTCCCCGTCACACAAATGGATTTCTTTTTTCAGCTCGTAAAAAGGTATGCAGCTTGAAAATAACCTTTTCTTAGGGAAAAGTTTGTAGATAAACATTTTGTAGGGGAGCTTGTAAAATAAATAGGCAACTGCAATTTTCAAAACAGAGTGTACTCTCGGAGGACTAAAAGCTCCCGCCAGTAAATCAAGGCCTCTTGTACAACCCAGTGACCGAGCCAAAGACATGCTGGTGGAGGATGGGTGCGTGTGAGATGATCAGAATATTTGCATCAAGCCAAATCAAGATAACCGGAATCATCGGATTTGGAGCCCTGATGATAGGGTTGCATATCATATAATCTTTACTCGTCGAATCGTGCAAATGGAGATTCCATTAAGCGGAAATATAAAATCAAAGGACTCAGTTTTGAATTGTAGAGTCGTAAAATAATACCGTAAAATTGTAATTCAAACTACTTCAACCAAAGTCAAAAATTATACTGATAGTGGATTAATTAAGCAACTCCAAGATATTCTCAACATATCGGTGATGGGAGCAACCTTATTGTTGTTACTTTTAGGACACCCTTAGCTGGCGAACGTTCACCAGGGAGGGTGGCATTTGTGAATGATACCCTAGGGTTTCTTCTCGAGAGAAGGCAAATTTTGTTTAAAACTGCCGTCATTTGATCTCATTTTATAACTAAAGCTGTCAGCAAAGATGGTTCGCTTGCCACCCCCTTACGACGAACGTTCGCCGGGTACAATTACCTTACATTTTGATGTTAGTATATCTTTTGTTTAGAGTCACTCAAAGGCATGTGTTATTGAACTACTTTATACTCTAAATGGCGTGAGTGATCCAAGAACCAATCCCCAGGCGACAAAGCCAACATCTAGATCAGTCAAAAGATGGTTGAAACGAGGAAGAAGAGTACAAGAGACAGCTTGTAAATTTTAAAAGCACTCCCCGTCCCCTAGTCACACAAATGGATTTGTTTTATTCACACAAATGGAGTAATCTTTTTTTTAGGGAAAAGTTTGTAAATAAACTTGTTTTAGAGGAGTTTGTAAATAAATACTCCTAGGCAACTGCAATTTTTTTCAAAACAGAGTGTGGTCGCGGAGGACTCTCAAAACTTGGTTGCGTTTCCTCCTTTATCTACGTCTTATCTCGTTTCCATCGCAGCGTTTGTTGCTATAATTATGTAGGCTTAGTCGAGCTTTCCTAAACTAATCAACCGCTTCCAACTCAAACTATCGCCGCCGGACGGCGCCCTCCAGTCAATGCCACGTATATAACCCGAGGGGAACGGCCTCTGACTACCGGCCGGAAGAGTCCGTTCGTTTTTTGCTCTGTTGCTGCCGCGGCCGGTAGCTGCCGCGTCCGTCGATCGTCCCTTATCCCCGTCGTCGCCGCTGCCGCCGACGCTGGCGGCCATGCAGCTGCACGCGCGCCGGCGGCACGCCGTGGCGCGGTGCCGCCTGCTGATCGCCGCCGCGGCCGTCGCCATGTCGCTCGCCGCGGTCCTCTGCTTCAGCCGGGTCGACCCCGCCGGCCTGCTCGCCGCGCCCGCGCGCGCGCTCCAGCTCGTCCAGCCCCGCCGGCTGCACGTCCGCCTCGGCGCCGTCAAAGGGACTACTGCGACCGCCACGCCCGCAGCCGGCCGGAAGTCGCGGTCGCCGCCGTTGGAGACTGAGGCCGTGCTGCTGCCGGACTGGGAGGTGCTCGTCTTGCTCCGCCCCGGCGCCCAGGACGACGTTGGAGGGAACGCGACGTGCGCGTTCGGCCGCGGCGCGTCGTCCCTGGCGCGCACGCTCGGGAGGCTGCCGGCGTCCGGACGCCGCGCGTACCTCTGCGTCGTGCCCGTGCCGGCGCGCAGGCAGAGGCGGCTCCGCGCGCCACGGCTCGTGATCTCGTCGTCGTCGTCGTCGTCGAAGGTTAGTACCGCCACCAGTGGTGGCAAATCCCCCGAGATTCTGAGGTGGAGCAGCCGGCTGGTGTACGAGTCCGCGGTGGTCCACGGCGGCGACGTGCTCGTCTTCGGCAAGGGAGTCAACCCGCGGCAAGGCGTGAACCGCGCGGCCTCTGATATCCGATGCGTGTACTACCGCCGCGGGGGTGCCGGCGCCGGTGACGCCGTCGTGGCCTCGCTCCCCGCGGCCACGTCGGCGCAGCAGGTCTTCCGGTGCCCGCCTCCGCCGTCGACCGCCGCATCGCAGGAGCTCCGCGTCACGCTCGCCGCCGCCGGCGAGGATCCCCTCCCGTCCCTGGCCGTCTACAGCCCGCCGCGCTCTGGCTCGTCATCGACGCCGGCGCCGGAGAGGAAGCTGATCTGCGCCTGCACCATGGTCCGCGACGTGGCCAAGTTCCTGCCGGAGTGGGTGGTGTACCACGCGGCCATAGGCGTGGACCGGTTCTACCTCTACGACAACGGGAGCGAGGACGACCTGGCAGACCAGGTCCACCAGCTCAACTCAGCCGGGTACAACATCACCACCGTGACATGGCCGTGGGCCAAGGCCCAGGAGGCCGGGTTCTCCCACGGCGCCGCAGCGCTCCGAGATTGGTGCGAGTGGGTGGCCTTCGTCGACGTCGACGAGTTCATCTTCTCCCCGAGATGGAACCAGTCGGAGGCCCCCACCGAATCCATGCTCCGGTCGATCGTATCATCGGTCGAGCCGGACGTGGGCCGGGTGTCGATGAGGTGCGCCGATTTTGGACCTTCCGGTCATAGCGCGAACCCGAAAGAAGGGGTCACCCAAGGCTACACGTGCCGGAGGCGAGCCGAGGAGCGGCACAAGTCGTTGCTCCGGCTCGACGCGGCGGACGACACGCTGCTCAACTCGATCCATCACTTCACGCTCCGGCCCGGGTTCCGGGTCGAGTGGAGCAAGCGGGTCCGCGTGAACCACTACAAGTACCAAGCTTGGGAGGAGTTCAAGGTCAAGTTCAGGCGCCGGGTGTCGACGTACGTGGCGGACTGGACCGACCCGGTGAACCTTCAGTCCAAGGACCGGACCCCCGGCCTGGGTTTCGAGGCGGTCGAGCCGGTCGGTTGGACGAAGAAGTTTTGCGAGGTGAATGATACTCTGCTCCACGACGCGACCCGAAGATGGTTTGGCGTTGGGTTCGGGAACAATCTCACTACTGTAGGACACATCATAAGCTCATCGTAGCTGATGCATTGCAGTGTACAAACCAAGAAGAAGATTAGGATACAGCAGAACAAACACTGATTCTTTCAAGACATAATTGTACAAACATTGTTGGGTTAGGAACTATAGGGCACGGTCCCTTTCTTGTACAAAAGGTTGCTTGGTTTTGAACATATATAGTATATTCTGTTGATGGATATGTGCTTGCTTGCCATGATCTGGGCAAGGCAGGTACTTCTTTTTTCTCCAGCAGGATTGCTTGAGAGGGCAGTTTGTAACAGCTAATGGTCATAGGTTGCTCCACCAAGCAATTGTCAAAAACAATACTGTGTTAACAACATATATTATTCTATATACAAGATACAAAGTGTGTCCTGGTTTTCATCGCATCACGACTTCTTCTGTCACTTTTCTTGGCAACATTTGTTGTGGCCACCATATATATGATGTGTAATTTTGTATGTGAAATTTACCTAGTTAGAGAGGGCATCCTTAACTTTCCACCAAAGGACAATTCTCCGATAATTCAGAATTCTATGCCAAAAAGAAACTGCTTTCCAAAAGGCATTGAGATGCAAAGGAGGGCCTTTCAAGAGATCATTCGATCCCAATTTGTGCATATTGGTATGTAACTTGAAGTGCACAAAAAGAACAAACAAGTTGTGATTCGGGACAGCCCATTTGCAGCTTAAAAGGGTCGCACTGGTGCCAGGTTCTAAGAATTATAACGGCTAGATGAGAATGAAAGAAAGCAACCTTTATTGACTTACCTCTTATACATAAACATTAAATTATTTTTATCTGTTGATGAAACTTATTTGGGGTTATGTTGATATATTCTTTTATGGACTCAGTCAAATCTAAAAAGAATAGCTTAGGACAAAGCTAAAGCTTGAGTTGATTTGAAAGGGAGGAAGTATGCAATACGAGCAACTATCGCAATAAATATTTAAACACAACAATGTGAAAAACGGGTTTTGCATTAAACATCTTAATTTCTTGGATGTACATATTGAGTGAACCAATTCTCGTGGGTAGCTACAGAATATAATATCTACTTTCGCAATATACACGGAAATGGAAATTATTCCATTATTCATGTCACACATGTGGCATGCATGCTATGCTTCTTCAAGTGTAAATATATATGGAAAATCTGTAAACAAAAGAACAAAATAGAATAATGGGTCGCTTTTGGTGACGCGTGAGCACCTAACAGTAGTGGGTTGTAAGTAGGATGCAGTGGTAAGAAACGCGCCCCCTCCCCCCAGCGTTGTCTCCTCCAAGGCGACTCAGGGGAAACCCTAACCGCCGCCGCCGCACCCCTCCTCCCCCCTCCCCTTCCCCTCCTCCGTTGCCAGAGGTGTGCGCCGGCGTGCGCTCGACACCGATGAAGGTGGCGGCGGGGGATCCGGCGGCTCCACATAGCGTGGAGGGCCTCGGCATCCGGGGCGGCGGGCCATTCCGGCCGGAGCTGGTGAGGCGCCTCCCTCGGTCTCGCGGGGACGAGGAGGCGTCGGTCCATGGTCGTTGGTGTGCGTCTTCCCCTGCGCGGTTGCCGCCGCCAAATGCATCTCATCCTCTCCGCCCCGATCTGTTCCTTCCAACGCCGGATCTGGGTCCTAGTGGCTTAGGCCATTCTTCCCGGGCGCCGGCAGCGCGGTTCTCATCGAGTGGGGTTGGATCCGGGGGAAACCCCTGGCCGGCGCAGCCACATCGCAGGCGACGCCCTGGGTGCCGTACCCCTCCCTGGAGGCTGTGGTGAGGATCCTTCTCCCCCTCCTTCCGTTCCCTGCTAGGTGAAAGCCTAGGTCCCCTGGTTCGGGCGGCGACGACACATCCGTGTCATGTTCCTTCTTGGAGGCGCAGTCCGGGGATCGCAGGGGCGGTGAGAGAGTCGGGTTGTGGGTGTGATGGTGGCGGGTGGCAGCTTGGCTCGGCGCTTCACCACCTTTTCTTCGGTGGCTCATCGCTGTTACCCTTGTTGTTGCGACCGTGGCCGACAGCTCTAGCCTTTCGGTGTGGCTTAACCGCGGACGACGATGGTGCTCGGAATGGTGTGCCCTGAGCTAGCAGGTCTGCTCCTAGTTCCTTCTTCATGCGTAGCTTGGACGTCTTCCTCTGGGTTCTAGGGTGAACCGAGCTGCCGCCTGCCGGTGCGGCATCCTTCGAGCCAGGATGAGAGGGCAGGGGCCCTTTGTAGTGCAGTTCCAGAGGAGTGTCAGTGCTGTCTTCGAGTTTGGCTACGATCACGAAGCTTGCGCGGTGGCACATCCTCTCAAGTCCGTAGCTTGTCCGGTTGGTGTAGGTCGTCCTGTAGGGTGTTGGCGGCAACATGGCGTGCTTGCTATCGCTGCTGTCTTTGAGTCTGTTTCGCTTTTCTCCTTGTATCAGCCGCTTGTTTCTCTTCTTGCTTTTCCTTATAAGTTGGTGATCTTGTAATCCTGGCCGGTTGATGGCTTTGTTAATTTAAAGCCGGACTCTTTTTGAGCCTTCGTTCTAAAAAAAAAAGGATGCAGTGATGGGTTGCATGCAGACTGATTGGTTGAATCCAATATAACGTCCACGTGCATCATATAAACGAGGCATCGCTAAAGACTCTTTCAGATAGCCTGGTCCGGCTGTTTCTGTTTCATTTTTATTTTTTCAGATTTGGGTTTTACTTCCGTTTTTATTTTTTTATTTTTGAACAGTTTATTTTTATTTTTTTGCAATAGCTGGTGAAATATTTTGGAGAACCCTTTTTAAAAAGACACTACAGAGTTTTCTCGAATATAAGATGAACATCTTTTATGTATACATTGAACATTTTTTAATACAACTAAGCACTTTTACAAATATGGTTAGACTTTTATAATTTCAACAATTATAAACACATATTCAACAATTTTCTAAAATATTTTTTTCACATTTCATTACATGTTTCGAATAAACTGATCATTAAAAATACCCCCTCCGTCTCATAATATAAGGCGTTTTTGACACTACACTACACTAGTGTAGTGTTAAAAACGTCTTATATTATAGGACCAAGGGGGTAATAACCATTTTCTAGGTGAAAAATAGACAAAAACAGAAGAGAAAAATAAAATAAAATAATCGCTTGCGGGCAGAGTCCTCTGGCTCATTTGCCCTGGTTTTAGCCAAGCCTCCTCCATTTGCCCTGTGCGCGGCTAAGGGGTGACTTTATTTCCCTTGAAGCAAGACAGAGTCAGCTCTTGCCGGAAGGACCTCGCGAAGGGGACGGTCCAACTAGCGCAAACACCACCAGGAACCTTCCTAAATGAGCTAGCCCAACGCGCAGGAGGCCACTGCCTTGTTTTTTTTTTACCTTTTTTGTTTTCTTTTTTTACTCTTGTTTATACTTCCAAATATTCTAAATATATATGTTGAAATAAAATATTTACATAAATGTTTGAAAAATGTTAATCATGCATGTGAAAAATATTAAATGTGTATAGAGAAAGTGTTTACAATGTATACAAATAATGCACATTGTGTATAGAAAAGAGTATACATGAAACAATAAGATTTAAAAAATTTAATCATGTATTTGAAAAGGTTAAACACGTAATATAAAAATGTTTCTCATGTATATAAAAAATGATAATGTGTATGGAAGTGTAGATATGCAAAAACATATGCTTAAAAATGTTAATCATGTATTTAGATTATGTTAAACTTGTATAAATCAAAAAACTAGATATATATTAAATATTGTGTCGGTCCATAACAAAAAATGTGCGATGTGTACAAATAAATTTGACATCAAAACATATATTTGGAAAAAAATTTAATTAGACATCAAAACATATATATGATTTTTTAGATGTATATAGAAAATGTATAATGTCTATAAAAACAATAGAAATCAAAATATTTATTTGAAAAAATGTTAATGCCATATCAAAGAGGATAAACGTGTATTATATTTTTCGTTCACATTTACAAAAAAAAGAGAAAGCTGTCGAGGAAATGGAAACATGGGAAAAACAATGTAGAAAAGAAAAAGAAACAAAAAACTGGAGAAATAAACGAAGGTAACAACTCAGAAACTATAAAAAAGGGAAGAAAACAAAAATCTATGAAAACCGGGAGAGAAACAAAGAAATCAGGTTAAAAACAAATTATAACTGGAGGTATAACAGAAAAGGAAAAACTGCGGAAACAGGTGAAAAAGGAACCAAAGATTAATAGAAAAACGACAAAATGATTAAAACTGGAGGCAAAATTTTAATATATAATGATGTTTTAATAGACAATTTTACTATATTTATTTTTTCAACTTTTTATTACATGTTTAAATAACCAGATCCTAAAAAGATAACATCTGTTTTTATGTTGAAAAACAGACAAAAAACTGAAAAGAAAGAAAACATCGTTCACGGGCAGAGTTAGCTGGCTCATTTGCCCTTGCTTTGGCCAAGCCTCTTCCACCCCCTTGAAGTGAGACAGAGTCAGCTCTTGCCCGAAGGAGCTCGTGAATGGGCCGGTCCAACTAGAACCCGCGCTACCAGGCGCCTTCATAAATGAGCCAACCGAACGCATGGGAGGCAACTGCCTCGTTTTTCTATTAAAAAGTAGATATCAAAAAAATATGTTTTCAAAATTGTTAATCATATTCTTTTGGAAAATGTTAAACATCTGATATAAGTTTCTTGCTGGTGTATAATTTTGAAATATAAAGTGTATGGAAAAAGTAGACTTCCAAAAATATATGTTCAAAAATGTTAATCATGTACTTATATTATGTTAAACTTGTATATATAAAATGTTAAGTATGTATGATGTGTACAAAAAAATAGATTTGAAAACATATATTTGAAAAATTATTAACCATATATATGAAAAATGTAAAAAATATATTAAAAATGATTAGATGTATACCAAAAATGTATAATGTGTACGAAAACAAAAAAAATCAAAACATCTACTTGAAAAAAATGTTAATCTCGTATTAAAAAAATGTTAAATGTGAATTAAAATATGTTCTTCACACGTACAAAAAATGTAAAATGTATAACGAAATGTAAATTTTTTCTCTAAAACAAAAAAGATAAACCAACGAACATAAACCAAAGAGAAAAGAGATATAAGAAAACAAGAGAAAAACATTGTAGAACAGAAAAGGAGTCAAAGAAACAAAAAATTGAAGAAAGAAACAAAGGAAACCATTGACAAACAAGGAAAAAAAAAGGGAAGAAAACAGAGAAAGAAACATAGAAAAACGGTGAAAAAAATAAAACTGAAGTCATTGGAAAAAGGGAAAAACGTGTGAAAAGCCAAAAGAACCGAAGAAGAAACATAAAACAAAAAAATGAAGGAAAAAGCCGAAAAAAATCTACGGCGAGCAAACCAATAGCGACGAATCTTAGGCTAACAAGCCACCCCGCTCACGCTACACGTGACGGGGGAGAAGGCTAGGAGGTTTCGACTGGTCGGTGTAATTGTATTGTCTTTTTCGGCAGGACATGGAGTATCTACTACGGAGCTCAAATGGTCCCTTGTGAATAGGAAAATAAAAAGTAGTATTTTAAAAAAAATATGATTGTCTATGGTAAACTTGAGTAAATGTTTGTGTGCTTGCAAAATTTTAGCATGAAATGACATTCTGGAAGTCGTGCAAAAAAAATCGTTGTTCCAAAAATGCTAGTTTTGAAAACATTTTGGAGTGCTGATTTTGTTCTTTTTGCCACGCCTTTCATATGTAGACTAAAAAGGACCGGAGGGAGTAAGCGTACAAAACAAAACATTTGTCAAAATTTACCACAAAAAAAATTCGAATTTTTGAGTTTTTAAATATGTTTTTGATTTTACTATTTATATGCGAGTATTTGAGCTTGGCAATAGGACTTTCGTATTCGGCGCCTGATGTGTCATATTGTGGGCATATGACACATGTATAGCGACATGGGCCGGATAAATAACTCTCTTGCCCATGCTCTCGTTTGCTTTAGTTTTTATTCTCTTGGCTTTTGCTATGGTTAGCTGTCTAAGGGAAAAATCAGTAGATATTTTGGTTAATTTACAAAAAATAAGTAAAATTATTTTCCAGATTTTTCGAAAATCTCATGCATTTCAAGAATGTTTTCGAATTTGAAAAAATGTTAGGAATTTGAAAAAATTATTGTGAATTTTCAAAAAATCTTCATGATTTACAAAAAAATTATAAGTATGAAAATCATTCACAAATTTGAAAAATGTTCATGGGTTTCTTAAAAATGCTCATGAACTTTTAATAGTTGATAAAAAAGAATAATGTAAAACAAAAAATGCTAGAATATAACAAAAAATTGACGTTGATTATCACTATAAGGGAGATGCCTAATTAAGCATTTACCATCTACAAATAAGCACCGATACTTCAAGAAAAAATGATTTTGACTGGGTCAACTATTTATCAAAACTCTCTCATTCAATTCTTTTATGCTTCCTAATTTTTATGGCTCATAATTAATTGAGGTTTTCAATTAAGAATTGGGCTATTCAATTTTGACTGGGTCAACAATTTCTCAAGGAGCTTTCCCACTCAATTCTTTTAATTCACTATGTTCGCTAATTTTGACACGCTTTCATTCTATTGAGGTATTCAATTTTGAATTTGTTTTATGATTTTAACTGGGCCAACGGTTTTTCAAATTGATCAGCAGCAATCGATCTATGAAAACATGGAAATTCCGGGCACCCTCCCACTACCTAGAAAAGAAGTGCCACCATGTGATTTTGTAGCATAGTACATGCAGGCGCCGACCTAGAAATTTCCTCACATAAATATAGGTCGGTAGCGGATAACTCATAATCACACCACGAAAGGCCCACCGATGACCATATTTATAAATAAAATAAAACACACATCATCTCCCCCACCTGCGAAACTAAATATTCCATCAGTACCAAAATATAAGGGGTATTATTTTTTTGGGAAGTCAATTTTCTATAACTTTGACCAAATTTAGAGCAAAAAATATCGACATCCACAATAGTAAAAAAATGAAAATTCTTTTCATGATGAATCTAATCATAAGAATTTCATAGTATGTATTTTGATATATTTCTCTACGAATGGGCGGACCCATTAACTAGCTCGCCCAGGCTCTCATCTGATTTTTTTCACTTGACTCTCACTTTTTTCACTTGACTTTTGCTACTGGTCTGATGGTCCATGTGTGTCCTATTGTCAATACTTTAGCTAATTTTGATGAACTAAATATTTTGCCAAAGTGTTCACAAATTTGCAAATAAGGTTTACGGATTTGAAATAATGACTGCGAAAATTTGAGAAAATGTTCCCAATTATTTTATGAATTTAGAAAATGTTCACAAATTTTAAAAAGTTCATAAATTGTAAAATTTAAAACATTTAAATGTAAAATGAAGATCAAAAATAAAAATAATGATGAAAAGATTCATGTGAAAAATGGAATCTTCTAGAAATTTCACAAAATTGGAGGAGTTCAACAGTACCGACCTAGATGGGCCGGTCAAGTACTTAAACCTACTCCCCGGGGGTGTGTGTGTTGTAACAATTGCACTCCATTAGGCACTACAGGAAGGGAGCTCCTATTCAGCGCATTATGTGCCAGCTAACCGAAGCGGTGCTGACGTGCCTGTCCACATGGGTTGGCTCAACAACGACATATGCTCGCTAACTCAGTTTCTCACAGTTGATTTGATCATGTTGTTAACGAGTGGAGGGGCTTAACATCTAACAAAAATAATAAATTTGCAAAAGGTATCACAAAAAGTGTCAAGAGTTCAAAAAAATAACATGGATTTGTACAAGTTTGCAAAATTTAAAAAAGTTCACAAATTCAAAAACAATCATCTTTTTTTCAATAGGATCACACCTTGGAACAAAACACATCAACTTGGTAAAAAGTTCATCAATTTTGAGAATTTTTTTGGCAATTGAAAAAAAATCATCAATTTTGAAAATAGTTCAAGGATTTTGAAAAAAAGTTCAACGATTGTGAAAAAAATTCATCGGTTCAAAAAAAAGTCCGTGCATATTGAAAAATAAGTAAAAGTTCTTGAATAGAAATTAGGATTTGGCGAACAAAAGAAAGAAGAGAAGAAGAAAAATGGAGTAAATTATCACAATAGGTGTGTTGTCTAGGTATGTTATTGTAGTTATATTGTGTATGGAGGTCGTCGGTTCGAATCACCTCGGGCGGGTGATTTTTTGCAGGTTAACACAAAAATGGTAAATGGGCCAGCCCAGTCCATTTGCATGGGTCGAATCACCTCAGGCACGTGAATTTTTGGATGTTAACAAATATAATGTAAATGGGTTGTGCCAGCACGTTTGCGTGTAACGAAGTAATGGGTGCTGAAGGCGCCGAATAGGTAACCGGCTACATGATTTGCCAACTGCAGTTTTTCTATGTGCTGGCGTTATAAATGCCTGAATGTTTTCGGGGGTAGCGAAGAGGACGGTAGCAGGGTAGTGGCAGTGATGGCAAAGAGGACGAAGATATTGAAATCGGTAGGGTGAGCGCACTAGCCTATGTGCCACTGACAGGCGGGCCAGAAGATGACAAGGGGAGGACAATGCAAGCGGCCACAGCGTGTTCGCGCAGACGCAAACCCACCCTAAATTTGGACTAGAAATGGGTCAAAGCGGACAGCAAAACAAACATCATTACGTCTCCGTCGCCGCCTTGGGCCATTGTTTCTGATAACAGAAACGAATGCAGGCGGACGAAATATGTCACCCTGTTGGAGTTCCCTTACCCCTTACAAAGCTCACTCCCCAACTTCTCAGGGGCAGACAAGTGGCACATTGTGGGTCACTTGTCGCAACCTAAGATTTTTTTCTTTTTCATAGATTTTTTATTCCAAATGTTTCTCTTGAACCATGCGTCCAAATCCGGAGGGATTTTCACTGTTGAATTTGTTGTGTCTAGATCTTCGAAAGTAGATCCGTGTTAATAGTTTCGGCTAAATGTTTTTCATGAACAAACAGGGAATAACCGGAAATGGGAAAAAAGGAACAAAAAATGAATACCGAAAACCAATAAAAAAGCTGAAAACCGAAAAATCTGGTAACCAGACAAAACGAATATGAAAAAAATAGAGGAAAAAACCCAGAGCCTGGAAGCACGGTTGTGGATTTTCATGTTTTCCCATTTTGAGTGTGCTTCTCATGAAAGCAAATATGTGATTCTCGTGGAAGCACACTTTCGCGAGAAGCACAACACCGTTTTTTCGAGAAGCACAACTATATTTCTCACGGAAAAAAAATCTACGCTTTCATGACAAGCAAATTTGTGCTCAAGGAATTACTTTTTTTTTCCTTTTTGAGAAGCACATATTTGTTTTTCCGAGAAGCACTGTTGTGCTTCTCTCGAGAGAAAAACTTATGAAAGCACTTTTTTTATTTTAAGGAAGCATAGCTATGCTTCGCAAAAAAGTCAAAAAAATTTGTCCAACACCTAGGAAAAACCAGGCAAAAATCAAAAAACCAAAATAACCCCCCAAAACAATCGAACTCCTAAAAATGCGTATAGAAAAAAAACAAAATCCAAAGGAAGCCCTAGAATGCAACACGTGGCAATGACTGGACGCCCTTTTGAGGGTAGAAGGTGTGGATAGATCAAGCTTTACATTTCTTGTGCATGATATCAAATTGCTCATGAGACAACGAAATACTTGTACTGTTCATGTTTGATGGAATTGTAATAATGTTAGTCATACTTTCACTAATTATGGTAGAAGTAGTGGTCGGACGACTATGTAGCTTAGTTCTCGACCTGAAAACATTGTTGAATTTTGCAAGTTTGAAGTAGCCATGCTACATGAGTAATACAAGTTATTTCCTACAAAAAGGTAGGCCCTCCCACCCTTATTAGCATGCTAAACCTATTTGGAGTTCCATCCAAACAGTGACCGCACATATTGGCAACACTTGTGGCTGAATACAAATTGGATGCTATTGGATCATTGGCCACGTAGAACGCGCAAATCTTGATTGTCTTACCGTGAGTACAAAAGTTACAACTCTTACTTCTTTGCTAGTTGTAGCATACTAGGTTGTCTTTGGTAGCACAACTCCCGTCCGGAGATACCACATAAAAATCCTGATTTTATTGGAATGTTGGATTTCCAAATTTGCTTATTGTTTTTCACCGGGATGTTAGAATGCATAAGAGCTTGATACATAGAGTCGGCTGTGAATGACCTTGAAGTAATGAGATTCCAGTAAAAAACATCCCATCCTTGTGTCAAATTAATTTAATATAATATGGATAGAAGATTTTCCATAACAAGAGAGGAGCGCCTATAAAGTCTCGTTTGAAAGAAATATCTGGTGGGATGGTGAGAGCACGTGAACCATTACAAGTACCATGCTTGGTAGGAGTTCAAGGTGAAGTTCAAGCACCGGTTGTAGACATATGTGGCGGATTGAACCGAGTTGACACTACTAGGGAAAAGTCTATACACAGAATCTTACCAGCAGCACGCTTTAAAATCAGGCGCTGCTGCTAAGTAGCAGTAGCGCGGGTTTTAAACCCTCGCTACTACTAAGTTGATAGCAGTAGCGCTGATTTTTACCCTCGCTACTACTAAGCGGTCTCTACCGTGCCCCCCGGGACATGCCATAGTACTAGCGCGGGTTTTTAACCCTCGCTACTACTAAGTTGATAGCAGTACGCTGGTTTTTACCCCTCGCTACTACTAAGCGGTCTCTACCGTGCCCCTGGGCCATGCCATAGTAGTAGCGAGGGTTATAAACCCGCGCTACTACTAAGTTTTTACCCCTCGCTACTACTAAGAGGTCTCAACCGTGCCCCTCCGGGACATGCCATAGTAGTAGAGAGGGGTATAATCCCTCGCTACTACTAAAGGTCCCATTTTTAAACTCTACCCCCCCCCCTGGATCGCCTTTTCGGTTTTGTAAAAAGCAAAAGAAAATGATAAAAACTTCAAAAATTAATATCCTTCGAGATGTAGTTATGTTACTACATCTACTAGTTAGGAAAATTTAAAAACTTAAATTTAGACATGTTTTGCAAAAAGTGTAGGGAAAATGTAAAATGGCTATAACTTTTGCATACGATGTTAGAAAAAAACGTATAATATATCAAAATGTTTCAAAAATTAAAATTCTTCGAGATGTAGTTATGTTACTACATCTACTAGTTAGGAAAATTTAAAAACTTAAATTTGGACATGTTTTGCAAAAAGTGTAGGGAAAATGTAAAACGGCTATAACTTTTGCATACAATGTCAGAAAAAACGTATAATATATCAAAATGTTCAGCACGAAAATCCACATATGATGGAGACCGCCTATGGCCTGTTTGCAAATTTTTAGAATTCTCAAATTCTAAAAGGAAAAAAAGTTATGCTCAAATTTCAGTTTTTTTTAATTTTGGTCAAATCTGGTCAAACCGTGGTCAAACTACTTATTCAAGAAGTATTAGTGTTACTAAATAATTATTCAAGAATATTAGTGTTACTAAATAATTATTTCAGTTTTTTGGAATTTCGGTCAAATTTGGTCAAATTATGGTCAAACTTTGGTCAAAATGTGGTCAAACTCCTTATTCAAGAAATATTAGTGTTACTAAATAATTATTGTTTTTTAGAACAATAGTTTTAAACTCAAACAGTGAAATGTGTGACTTCATGCTCAAGCTAAACTCCTGAGGGTTAATAGGATTGACATCTTACTATTGTTAGGAAAACAACAAGTGCAGACTTGGAATCGAGGGAGAATAGAACCCGGAAGTTAAGCGTGCTCAGGCTGGAGTAGTGAGAGGATGGGTGACCGTCCGGGAAGTTAGATGATTTGGAATGATGAGGGGTGATTAGAGATTAAATTGAGCAGCGATGAGGGTGATTAGAAATCACAGGTTAAAATAATTCAGAAATTTGAAAATTCGCGCAAAAAATTTGAAAAAAAATTCCGCGGGTTAGTAGTAGCGCGGGTTTTCACCCACGCTACTACTAACGGACGTAGTAGTAGCGCGGGTGGCACCCGCGCTGCTGCTATACGTTAGCTATAGCGCCTTATTAGTAGCGCCGGCCCCCGCACTGCTAATAGGCCCAAAACCCGCGCTGCTGCTATACGTTAGCTATAGTGCCTTATTAGTAGCGCCGGCCCCTGCACTGCTAATAGGCCCAAAACCCGCGCTGCTGCTAGGCTTTTCCCTAGTAGTGCGATGAACTTTCGGTTCAAGGACCGGAACCCAGCTTGGCTTTCTAAGTGGTTGAACCGGTCGGTTGGACACAGAAGTTTTGCGAGGTGAAATGCTACTCTACTACACGAAAAAACTCGGAGATGGTTTGGCGTTGGGTTTGGGGACAATCTCACTATAGCATACAATGACTCATTGTACCAGATGCAGTGTACAAACAAAAAAATTTAGGATAGAACAGGCACTGCACAAGCACTGATTCTTTCAAGAAATATTCTACAAACAATGTTACGTTAGGAACTATCGGACAATATCTCTTTCTTATACAAAAGGTTGCTTGATTTTGGACATATATAGTATATTTTGATGATGGACATGTGCTTGCTTGACATGATCTGGGCAATAGAAGGAAATATGCCCTAGAGGCAATAATAAAGTTGTTATTTTATATTTCCTTATATCATGATAAATGTTTATTATTCATGCTAGAATTGTATTAACCGGAAACTTGATACATGTGTGAATACATAGACAAAACACCGTGTCCCTAGTAAGCCTCTACTAGACTAGCTCGTTAATCAAAGATGGTTAAGTTTCCTAACCATAGACATGTTGTCATTTGATGAACGGGATCACTTCATTAGGAGAATGATGTGATGGACATGACCCATCCGTTAGCTTAGCATATTGATCGTTCAGTTTTATTGCTATAGCTTTCTTCATGTCATATACATATTCCTTTGACTATGAGATTATGCAACTCCCGGATACCAGAGGAATAACTTGTGTGCTATCAAACGTCATAACGTAACTGGGTGATTATAAAGATGCTCTACAGGTATCTCCGAAGGTGTTTGTTGGGTTGGCATAGATCGAGATTAGGATTTGTCACTCTGAGTATCGGAGAGGTATCTTCGGGCCCTCTCGGTAATGCACATCATAATAAGCCTTGCAAGCAATGTGACTAATGAGTTAGTGCGGGATGATGTATTACAGAACGAGTAAAGGGACATGTCGGTAACGAGATTGAACTAGGTATGAAGATATCGACGATCGAATCTCGGGCAAGTAACATACCGATGACAAAGGGAATAACGTATGTTTTCATTACGGTACGACCAATAAAGATCTTCGTAGAATATGTAGGAACCAATATGAGCATCCAGGTTCCGTTGTTGGTTATTTACCGGAGAGGTGTCTCGGTCATGTCTACATAGTTCTCGAACCTGTAGGGTCCGCACGCTTAACATTCAATGACGATTTTGTATTACATGAGTTATGTGATTTGGTGACCGAATGTTGTTCGGAGTCCCGAATGAGATCACGGACACGACGAGGAGTCTCTAAATGGTCAAGAGGTAAAGATTCATATATAGGACAATGATATTCGAACACCGGAAGTGTTCTGGGGGTACCGGGTACATATCGGGTCACCGGAAGGGGTTTCGGGCATCCCCCCGGCAACTACATGGGCCTAATGGGCCAAGAAGGGGACAAACCAGCCCCTAGGGGGCTGGTGTGCCCCATGTAGGCCAAAATAAGGGGGAAGGAAAGAGGGGAAGAGAGAAAGGAAGGGGAGCAATTCGGCCTCCCCCTTCCTTCTCTCCTCCCTCCTCCTTCCTTTCCCCTCCGGATGAATATGGAAGGGGGGAGGCCGAATTGGGAGGCGCCCAAGTAGGATTCCTCCTACTTGGGGCGCCCCCTTGGCTGCCTCTCCTCCCCTCCAACCTATATATATATATATATATATATATATATATATATATGAGGGGGGCACCGCTAGAACACACATCAACAGTTGTTAGCCGTGTGCGGTGCCCCCCCTCCACAGTTTACGCCTCCGGTCATATTCACGTAGTGCTTAGGTGAAGCCCAACGCGGATCACTTCACCATCACCGTCACCACGCCGTCATGCTGATGAAACTCTCCCTCGACACTTTGCTGGATCAAGAGTTCGAGGGACGTCATCGAGCTGAACATGTGCAGAACTTGGGTGTGCCGTACGTTCGGTGCTTGATCGGTCGGAACGAGAAGAAGTCCGACTACATCAACCGCATTGTCAAACGCTTCCGCTTTCGGTCTACGAGGGTACGTGGACACACTCTCCCCCTCTTGTTGCTATGCATCCACTAGATAGATCTTGCTTGAGCATATGATTTGTTTTGAAATTGCATGCTACGTCTCCCAACAGCAATTGCAGTTACTTTTTTATCCAACCAATTACTTGGGTAGGCAGTTTAATAGCTAATGGTCATAGGTTGCTCCACCAAGCAACTGTGCTTGCAGTATATTTTTTCTTCACAATAATGTACAAATTGTGTCATGGTTTTCATTGCATCATAACTTATTTGTATCTTTTCTTGGCAAGTATGTTACTATGATGTGTACTCCTCCATTCCAGAATAATTGAAGTTCTAGATTTTTCATAAGTCAAACTTACTTTAGTTTGACCAACTCTACCGAAAAACATGCTAAGATCTACAAAACCAAATACATATAGTACACATTTTTTCCATCAAGAATCTAATGAGACTAGTTTGGCATTCTAAATGTTACTATATTTTTCTCTAGTCTTGATCAAATTTAAACAAGTTTTATTTGAGACAAATCCAGAACTTCAATTTTTTTTTTGAAATAGAGGTAGAAGTTGCGCGTGAGAAATTTAGTTAGTTGGATACATCCTTTATTTTCCTCTAACGGACAACTCTTTGCAAATTCAAAATTCTTGTAAGATACCCACGACATCTCTCTTCAAGCTTGTTTTATATTCAGTAAGAATGGTACTGCTTCCTGTTATTCGAAAAAACACCAATACACCCCAAAACATCCCTAAAAATGAATACACCAAAAAATGCATGAATTAAAGCAATAAACTAATTTTAAGATGGCGATTCAAATGAGAGCCTTAAAGAGATCGAGTCCCAACTTGTGGATTTTTTTAGCAAAATTGTGCATATTGGTGTGTAAATAGAATTCAAAAAAAAGAAGAAAATAGTTGTGATTTGGCCCCATTTGTAGCTTAAAAGGGCCATTAAGATGCGTTGGGGAACAAAAGAAAATAGGAAATCCTATTCTTCACCATTTTTTTGAGAAATCCTATTCTTCACCAATTGTTGCGACGAATTGTTGCGACAGCGCATCAATACCTGCATAATGGACCAGCCCATACAACCTAGTTGTTCACCATATGGGTACGCGTTTCTACCACATTTTATTTACATTATTTTACTTTATTTTATTTCTATATGGTTTCGCTGGTTTCCTTTTTTAGTTTTTTCTGTCTTTTATTTTTTTCTTTATTCCTTTTACATTTTATCTATGTGTATTTTCTATTAATACCTGGACATTTTTCTAATTAATAAACAAAATTTTAAAATCATGATTATTTTTCTAAAATACATTTTTTTTTCAAATCGTGAATATTTTTTGAACTTTTTAAATTGAACTTATTTATAATTTAGATCATGTTTTAATAAATTGCTCAATGTTTTTATAAATTATGAAAGTTTTGAAATATACAATTTGAAAATGCATGAACTCTTTTACAATAACACTTCTATATTTGAAAGAGGTTATTTTGGAGCCAGGAGCTATAGATTTTTCCCATGGGTCCTTACTCAAGATCAAACAACACCAACCTTTTTCTCAAGCCACAAGCATAGTAGTTCGGTTGGCCTACTGTGAGTTGTAGTGACTGTCTGTTGGTGACAAACCAATTGCTAGTGGCCTAGCTCTCCTACACATGCTAAATTGTCTTCTCTGGTCTTTTCTAATATTATATATTGAAGGATTAGAATAATTAGTTGTTTTATGTTTGTTATTATATATGAAAATAAATTGTAATGCCATTATAAATTTCCACTTAGGACAATTTTTCATCTAAAAGTACAAATTAGTAATAAAGGATCGTGGGAACCATTCATGGTATCTATTAAAAAAATAATCGTAACATGTTTCATAGAAGATCAGTGACTTCCTAAAAGTTCATCCTTTGCATTAAAGATTATCTAAGCTACTTGATGCTAATATGTTACACATATCACACATGCCATGTTTCTTCAAGCGTAATTATATATTCCCAACCAGGGTTATTTATGCCTACAAGAACAAATTATGGATAAAGATAAAGTATTAGTGGAAATTAAGATGTAGTTAGTAGAAAAAGAGCATGCACCACATAGGAATCAACCGCAAACAGAAAACCAGTAAGAATCATGCAAATGGTTAAAATTATACTCTAGAAGTCTATATAAATTTGCTTACCTAGTCATACATCGCAAACCGCCATTAAGATATTTGTTAGACCATGTGCTTTACAAATCTCTATGGAAATATTTAAGGATACTAAAATATACTTGAATACTCATACACGTACACATAAAAATATAAAAAAATATGTTGTACAGTTCATGCAATTGTGAAAAGGTAATCTAAGGAGCCATGAAATTTTATATTGTTTGTTCATTTTGCATTTAAGGGTATTCAATTTAAAAATCATGTCAAGAGTTGATGTATCAAAAGAGAAGGAAACTGGAGCCATTTAAAAATAACTTAAATGTGGCAAAATGCAAACATATTTTTTCAATAAGGGAAAATATATCATGCCACCCAGTGGTTGTTATCCTCACGTCTCATATATTACAATGTGATAGTATATATACCACTTTATCATTCTAGGTATGTTCATATATAATATATAAGATTTTTCAAAATGAGTTATATGAAAATATTGCATGTATGTCCATAGTTTTTAGTATATTTTAAAAATAATTTCATATTTGTATGCATAAAATAATATAGAAAAAATATTACATACTAACTAAAAAGTGGTATATATATACTACCAAATATTCTTATATACTACATACAATGCGTGCATACTCTCTGGTTTGATAGATGCTACGTACAACATACAAAAATTACGTGAGTGTAGTTACCACCAGGTGGTAGAAAACAATTGCCCTTTTTCAATAATATATATTTCTATATAAAACTAAATATCCAGTCATTATTATGTTGTTGTTTATGTAATAAAAAAATATAGGTGCTAAGATTATAGTATGATAGATTTAAGTTATAATGAAATATAAATTTTTTGTATAAATTGTAGAAGATTGTCTGTCAAGAAAATACCCTAGCTTTTTTAGGGAAGTCTTTTGTTCTGTGTGGGACAACACCGGAATGACCTTACAAGCAATGCATATTGAAATGAGTGTAACAAACATGATTATTTTGAGCACCCTGATGATCTTACATAGTTCATAGTTATTCGGTTCTCAATGTTGCTATAAGCTATAGCTAAGATATTTTCTTGAGCTATTATCTACATTTAAAGCTTCTCGTTGCTGTAGTTAAAACAATATTTAGTTTGTATCACTTCAAGAGAAAATCGGTGTGGTGTTCAGCGATGCTCCATTGTTTTCCACTTGAGCTAGCATCGAGCACTATTTGTAGAAATATTAGCTTAGGACACAACTGTAGAGATAATTGTTGGGTTGCATGGTTGATAATTTTACACCTCCGCTTAATTCTAAAGATTGGCTAAAAACTAATATATTATCCAAATAGATTGTTTACATGATTGACTAATTTCTTAGTGATGCACCTTCCACGTGGCTGGTCTCTATATTAACCTTCCTTTCTTTTTGCTTTATCCAATTTTGAAGTTCGATATGTGTGAAATGTGACCCATCTTTTTCTTGGTTGCGCTGCTTTTCAAACTTATCATACATTTGGAGGACTTCAACTTCTAGGATTTCCGCCTTCCATTATTTGTTGGAAAAACTGGGATTGAGTATTGAGATACTGTAAATTATAGTGTAAGTATATGCAATTCTTGATTTATTGAACCATAATAACAACTTATATACAATGTATTTGCTTATTGTTCGGTATTAAAATCAATATCACCTTCTGTATGATTGTATACATGGGTATATGAGTTGATCCTTCATGACACTGCTATTTCATAATATACTAATTCCATGTTATATATTTACTTTACTTGGGGTGTCCATTGGTGTAACGAGCGATAAAGTTGCAACACACAAGCCGCATTATGTGTGTTGTTACCTCCAACTTAGGCCGAGTTGCCAACATCAACTATGCTGGGCACATCGGAGTGTGCCTTGCCATCTAGTTCAATATAAAAGTGCATTGTAGGCTACATGTGGAAAAATTTCGCTGCATGGTGTATGTGGAAGGACCCATTCTTTTTATATTTGAAGAATGCGACACATGTAGCTCGATTCAGCTACCTTTTGAATCATCCAAGTGGTGTGAATTAGTTCTAGTCGGCCATCCTCCACTTGACATCTTCCCTTCCCCCGTACCACTTCGTGTGATTATGATAAAGCGGGCAACATGCATAGTTCCAAGCATCATTGTTCTCCTTCTCGGCAAAAGGCAGTAGTGACCAACCACTCCGTTTTACTTTTCTTTTGTTCCCATCCTTTCTCTAAGGCTATAAAACCAAGGATCGGGAGTCTTGGAATTCTACTTGTATTGGGGATAAACCCTAGCTCACAATGTTCCTAGCTGGCCCTTAGGTGATTCTAAAATTATGCTATTTTCCTCGAAATCAAGCTATACTCTCACTAACTTTTGTTTTTAGTGAGTGGTTGTTTGAATTTAGTCCTTCAAACCAATAGGGTCTGACAGTCGGCAATCAGAGCTTGGCTTATTTCTCGGTGACGAGCTGATCCGAGTGCCAAAGAGGAGTTGCTAGAGCTATAAAATCCTTCTCTTCTCCCCTGATCCCGAGGATGGTGTGTTCCGCAACAGTGCAGCTGGTAGTGGATTCATCCGGTACAGATTTGGTTAGATGGTGGTTTCTAAAACACCCTTCTTTGGCTGTAAAATCCCACCCCTCTTAAATCTAGTGTACTTAATGTTGCGCGACATAGATAGTGGTGCTCGGCGGTGAAAGGATCTATCTTACAAGGCCTGGTTGGAGCAAAAGCGGTGGTAAAATCCCCTCCTTGTCCAATAGATCAATGAAGTCGCAAGGTAACAAGGTATTCTGTCATGTTCTGAAATCCTTTCCACTAGTTGAGATATGAGATCATGGGTGATGATGGTGACTCTCAACTCAAGGAAAACTCAAGTTCCAGTCTCTACAACTGGACGTTAATAACTTGCAAACCAATACAGAATTGCACAAACATGATTTTGGGGATTTCTGAGAGCATGACAATACCAACTTCAAGAGTGTCTGGATAACTTTGGGGGAACCTCAAGCTACTTTATCTCATTTCATTTCTACTTTTTGAAAACCTAGAGAAAACCCACCCCATACACCTAAAGGAGGACATCATAGTGCCAAGAACATCACTCCCCAAGGTCCTCTAAGATAACATGTTGAAACTCCTCACACTGCCGGATCAGTGATAACCCAGAAGTGTAGGGGATCTATTGTAGCGCTTTTTGATAAGTAAGAGTGTCGGACCCAATGAGGAGTAGAAGGAATTGGATGATGGAAACTATCCTCATAGTGCAAGCAACATATATAGTATACATTAAAAGTTGATTGGTTGTGTGCCACTAAAAAATGTTTCAACAATAATGGACCTTACAATATTTGATGGTAATTACGAATTGAAATTTAAATATGTTAATTTTGAAAAAAATGACACATTTTCATTGTATTGATGTATGAAGTAAGTGCCACCTCGGTGTAATTACATTGTTTAAATATATGCACAATTTTTTCTCTTCTTTGCTCATCTCCAAGCCTCTTTAACCATGTATCTATAATATTCTCCTAGAGTGCGATGTTTCACCGATAATCGTCACTATGAAATAACTGTGGTTGTAGTCTCATGTCACTTGGTTTCCTTCTGTTTGTCCAATTTTTTTTTTTGCCTTCAATCAGTGCAGCAACCTTGATTGTATGATCTTTACTTTGTTTGTTTCTCCAAACACCAACTCTTATGTCACCGAAGTAGGTGTGGGGTGACTATGGTTTTGTTACATTATAGCGAGGTGGAGTTTGCTAGTACCCTAGTCTTATTTTTTAAATTTGTTGATTGATATAATACTCTGCGTTCCACCACTATGTCCTTTGTTTATAGAATATATAACTGCATGCAAGATATATTATTCCATTATGTGCAAACCACATGTATTGATTATGTGTGATCTAAGCATTTTATTTTGACGGACCTTTTTCCGTCATAAGCATTGCTGGCCTTCTAGCTTTTCTACCGTAGGATTTTGTGTTGGCACTTTTTGCCATATGATTTCATGTTGCTGGTTCTCACAGCATTTTATAGCTCATATTTGTCTGATGTTATGTATTGGTGATAGCACAAGTGGCTCTGAGTATGTATGTAGGCTACAATTATGTTGTTTGGAAACCATTGACTCGGCCAAGGGCCGTTGGGTATTCATGCATCATCACCATACTTTTATTGGACATCCTTCCCTCTTCAACCTCTAGTCTAGTGCTAACACAAAATCCTACGGTGTCCTAACTATATGTCCAATTCGTCCAGCCTCTAACAAAACATATAGATTAACCTAGTTAAAGGTCGCCATGTAGAAACAATTAAGGGATGGAAAATGTTCTTCTATAAATTCACAAAAAAATGATATGCAAGGTGTACATATTCATGCTTGAGGCACACATAAATTTATATCAACATATATTTTTTGTGCCTGAAAAAATTAAATGCTCCAGAAAATAACCTTGTAATCATAAAAATTAATTATAGATTTACCTAGTTAAAGGTCGCCAAGTAAAAACAATTAAGGGACAGAAAATGTTCTTCTATAAATTCACAAAAAGTTGATATGCAAGGTGTACATATTCATGCTTGAGGCACATGTAAATTTATATCTACATATATTTTTTGTGCCTGAAAAAATTAAATGCTCCAGAAAATAACCTTGTACTCATAAAAGTTAATTTTAAATCATGAAATATGGATTTTAAATCGTCGCACCAATCTCATCAAATTTTCAATGAAAATTTACACATACACAAAAGACAAATCGCGTCTGCGCAGCACATGCATGGTTCTTGCGGCAATAGTCCTACGGAGTCGCATCAGATCTTTGGTTGAGTATCCAGTTATATCTATAACCCGATGCCTTTGCATTCTTTCTTCTTCTGGGTGAGTATCGATACTCACATCAGATCTTTTATGGACCGCCATATCCTTGGTTGGATTATTCTCCAACAATGTCGTTCATATTCATTAAACTTGTGAGTTTTGCCCTGACACATAATGCCTTTGGTAAATTCTATCATCTGCTTTTGTCAACGATGCTCTGCTTTTGAGCTGGTATATTTTAATCCTGAAGTTAGTGGTATATGTTCCTAAGATGCCCCTCTGGGTTGAACCTACGCCTCCCCTAATCCATTTGAACCCGAGAGTCTTCATGAGTCTTACTCTTCTGGTGTTTTGCCAGATAACATATCAACACTACAACTTCATCGAAAGCAAGAAGTGAATGAAAGGTTATGCATTGAAGAAGTGGGAGTCAACCTTGAACTTTGTGTTCATGCCCATGGACACGATGTAGATCTTATCATGGAAGCTTCTCTTAAAAGTAATTATCCCCTTGGTATAAGATCATCTTATATCTAGGATCTGATCCTTTACAACCGTGGTTCTGACCATGATTGTTCCCCTTTGATTCCATTTCTCGGACAAGTTAAAGCACTTGTCTTCTGTAGATAAATGCATCTTCGCAATCTCTATTTTGATGTTCCATCGAGTATTACCCTCTGGTATCTTGAGAATAACAAAGAACTGTGTTGCTTCCTACGAGTCTTCATCTGATATTGCTTCTCATTGATTTCAGATTTCCCTGGGTTTTGAGTTGTTAGTCACTCGAGAACGCCGATAAGTGAATCGATTCCACACTCCGATTCTATAACTCCAAGTAATTTTTGTTGCTTACGAGTTTAATAATCCTTCAAGTCATTCCTAGCCTGATCGGCTATATCCTTACCGTGGTAACTTTTAACTATGCTACCTGGTCCTTCTTCCCGGAGCACAGTTTTCGATGATGAGCTAAGCCTACGTTGATCTTCCTCATCATATCATTTCACCTTGAACATCAAGCTTGATTTCGAGTTTGTGTCGTACCCGTGGTTCCAATAACCCTTCGCTTCATCATTCCTTTGACTTGATGTCATCGCCGATCGATTACATCTTCATGAAATCTCTCGACAAATGTGTCGTGATCATCATCAACATTCTGAGCTCTTCCAGGATATCAATCGAATTCATGATGAGAAATAGCATCCTTGCCCCTCGATGATTTGTGTTATCATCGACAACATTCTTGTCTCCGCCAAACGAGTTTGTTCATATAAATTTTGGGAATACATCCTTTTTGACATGTCGGTGGATTTTTGCTGAAACCATCGGCCACCTCCTCATCTTCCCTGATAAAATTGCATGAGGTGTTCAAGTAATTCCCGATGGATCCTTTGTGTTCCCAAGGTCCGGCCTTTACCTGATGACCATGTCAATGCTATCCAAAAGTATGACTGTGTTACTCCGAACATCATTAAGAACATTGAAGGCGCAATGCTAAATGTTTATTGATCAATTATCCAAACACCGCTGTATGGGTAAACATCATGATTCTCCTTGCCCCATTAACTAAATGGATAAGTACTTGATGTCCTGTCATGTATATCATGCTCTGTTTGTTCTTGGGAAGCATATACTCTAATACTTTTGTATAATCACCTTTTCCTTTCCATTGGTCTGGTTAAACTAATAACCACATTTTCCTTTCCATTGTTTTGTTTAACCTTTCTTGTGATCTATATGATCTAAGCAGTAAAAGTTCCCTGCTTATGTAAACACCTCGGTGTACAATTTGTCAGTAAGACCTTGTTATCATTGCTGTTAACATTCCGGTAACCACCGATGGACGAGAACTTTGCCTATTGGTCCGCCTCGTTCAACGAGCAGGAAAATAGTTCTCTTCATCCCTCGCCCTTGGTACCAACGTTGTTGGCAACATAACTGACAGTCTATCATCTAACATGCCTTGCTATCGGCCCCCTTTCTACTTTTAACCCACATAGTGGGCCCATAACCCATAGTTCCACAGGATCGGAACCTGACTCTCCTGTATATCCTTTATTCCGAAGTATCATTTGCTCTTGGCTTTGTGTGCTGTCACGAGCCACCATCCGAGAGATGATCTAGTCCCGATGCTCTAAAACCCCCTTCTCACACTCTGTTCAGGTATCGATCGTTTGTCCATTTGCTTGAAACTTCCTATTGTACCTTCATATTTTGCTCTCGATGTTTTCTTAAGTTTCATCTCGAGAGATACTTTTGCCACATTTCCTGAATTGTTCACCAGATAATTAACCCTATAAGGGTCAGTTCTCCCGAAGTTACTCTTTACTTCCCCACTTAAATCTCGGGACGAGATTTCTTGTAGTGGAGGAGATTTGTAACACCCCGGGTGTCACGCTACAGTAAACTCCTGTTAATGGTGCCACATCATCATAATTAATTTTTGCTAATCTTCACTTTGTTCCAAACCGACCTTAAATTCATTTAAAAAAAGGCAAGTCAAATTATTTTCCCTCGAGCTATAAAACTAAAATGTTTGAATAGTTCTATAAATGCCCCAGATCATTTCCTTGTGGAACTAACTTCATTTGACTCACAGATAAATCCCTAGGAATTTTATAAGTGTTCCAACAGCAAATAAATTGGTCCTTTCAAAAATAAAGGATTAATTGTATGCTACAAAATGCACCTAAACTTTGTGGTTAGATCCCAAAGCATTGCAAGGTATTTATGTGAAAATTTTCATAAACAACAACAACAACAACAAAGCCTTTAGTCCCAAACAAGTTGGGGTAGGCTAGAGGTGAAACCCATAAGATCTCGCAACCAACTCATGGCTCTGGCACATGGATAGCAAGCTTCCACACACCCCTGTCCATAGCTAGCTCTTTGTCGATACTCCAATCCTTCAGGTCTCTCTTAACGGACTCCTCCCATGTCAAAATCGGTCGACCCCGCCCTCTCTTGACATTCTCCGCACGCGTTAGCCGTCCGCTATGCCTGGAGCTTCTGGAGGCCTGCGCTGAATATGCCCAAACCATCTCAAACGATGTTGGACAAGCTTCTCCTCAATTGGTGCTACCCCAACTCTATCTCGTATATCATCATTCCGGACTCGATCCTTCCTCGTGTGGCCACACATCCATCTCAACATACGCATCTCCGCCACACCTAACTGTTGAACATGTCGCCTTTTAGTCGGCCAACACTCCGCGCCATACAACATTGCGGGTCGAACCGCCGTCCTGTAGAACTTGCCTTTTAGCTTTTGTGGCACTCTCTTGTCACAGAGAATGCCAGAAGCTTGGCGCCACTTCATCCATCCGGCTTTGATTCGATGGTTCACATCATCATCAATACCCCCATCCTCCTGCAACATTGACCCCAAATACCGAAAGGTGTCCTTCCGAGGTACCACCTGGCCATCAAGGCTAACCTCCTCCTCCTCATAGCTAGTAGTACTGAAACCGCACATCATGTACTCGGTTTTAGTTCTACTAAGCCTAAACCCTTTCGATTCCAAGGTTTGTCTCCATAACTCTAACTTCCTATTTACCCCCGTCCGACTATCGTCAACTAGCACCACATCATCCGCAAAGAGCATACACCATGGGATATCTCCTTGTATACCCCTTGTGACCTCATCCATCACCAATGCAAAAAGATAAGGGCTCAAAGCTGACCCCTGATGCAGTCCTATCTTAATCGGGAAGTCATCGGTGTCGACATCACTTGTTCGAACACTTGTCACAACATTATTGTACATGTCCTTGATGAGGATAATGTACTTTGCTGGGACTTTGTGTTTCTCCAAGGCCCACCACATGACATTCTGCGGTATCTTATCATAGGCCTTCTTCAAGTCAATGAACACCATATGCAAGTCCTTCTTATGCTCCCTATATCTCTCCATAAGTTGTCGTACCAAGAAAATGGCTTCCATGGTCGACCTCCCAGGCATGAAACCAAACTGATTTTTGGTCACGCTTGTCATTCTTCTTAAGCGGTGATCAATGACTCTCTCCCATAGCTTCATTGTATGGCTCATCAGCTTAATTCCACGGTAATTAGTACAACTCTAAACATCCCCCTTGTTCTTGAAGATTGGTACTAATATACTCCGTCTCCATTCTTCTGGCATCTTGTTTGCCCGAAAAATGAGGTTGAAAAGCTTGGTTAGCCATACTATCGCTATGTCCCCGAGACCTTTCCACACCTCAATGGGGATACAATTAGGGCCCATCGCCTTGCCTCCTTTCATCCTTTTTAAAGCCTCCTTCACCTCAGACTCCTGGATGCGCCGCACAAAACGCATGCTGGTCTCATCAAAGGAGTCATTCAGTTCAATGGTAGAACTCTCATTCTCCCCATTGAACAGCTTGTCGAAGTACTCCCGCCATCTATGCTTAATCTCTTCGTCCTTCACCAAGAGTTGGCCTGCTCCGTCCTTGATGCATTTGACTTGGCCAATATCCCTCGTCTTCCTCTCCCGGATCTTAGCCATCTTATAGATGTCCCTTTCACCTTCCTTCATGCCTAACCGTTGGTAGAGGTCCTCATATGCCCGACCCCTTGCTTCACCAACAGCTCGCTTTGCGGCCTTCTTCGCCATCTTGTACTTCTCTATGTTGTCTGCACTCCTATCCAGGTATAGGCGTCTGAAGCAATCTTTCTTCTCTTTAAGCGCCTTTTGGACATCATCATTCCAGCACCAGGTATCCTTATCTTCGCTTCTCCTTCCCCTGGACACTCCAAACTCCTCCGAGGCCACCTTACGAATGCAAGTCGCCATCTTCATCCACACATTGTCCGCATCCCCTCCTTCCTCCCAAGGGCCCTCCTTAAATCCCCTCTCCTTGAACACCTGAGCTACCTCCCCCTTGAGCTTCCACCACTTCGTTCTAGCGACCTTGGCACGCTTATCCCGCTGGACACGAATCCGAAAGCGGAAGTCAGCAACCACCAGCTTATGCTGGGGTACAACACTCTCCCCAGGTATCACCTTACAGTCTAGGCACGCACGCCTATCTTCTCTTCTTGAGAGGATGAAATCAATCTGGCTAGAGTGTTGGCCACTACTAAAAGTCACCAGATGTGATTCTCTCTTTCTAAAGAGGGTGTTAGCTACAATCATGTTGTAGGCTAGAGCAAAGCTTAAGACATCTTCTCCTTCTTGATTCCTGATGCCATAGCCAAAGCCCCCATGCGCCCCTTCAAAACCTGTGTTAGATGTACCCATGTGGCCATTGAGGTCTCCTCCTATGAAGAGCTTCTCACCAATCGGTACACTCCTAACCATGTCTTCCAAGCCTTCCCAGAACTCCCTCTTGGTGTTCTCATTGTGGCCTACTTGCGGGGCATATGCGCTGATAACATTGAGAACCAAGTCCTCAGCTACCAGCTTGACCAGGATAATCCGGTCCCCACGTCTCCTGACGTCTACCACTCCATACTTGAGGCTCTTGTTGATCAAGATGCCTACGCCATTTCTGTTTGCAGTCGTCCCCGTGTACCACAGCTTGAAGCCGGTATCCTCCACCTCCTTCGCCTTCTGTCCTCTCCATTTGGTTTCTTGGACGCAAAGGATATCAACACCTCTCCTCACTGCTGCATCAACTAGCTCCCGAAGCTTCCCTGTCAGAGACCCTACGTTCCAGCTACCTAAGCGAATCCTCCTAGGCTCGGCTAGCTTCCTTACCCTTCGCACTCGTCGTTTATGTGAAAATTTTCATGTGCAACAAAATTCTTTTGAATTTAATTAAAATGTGAAACAGTGCCTAATAGTTGAGAGCAGAAAGATAATAGAAAAGATGAGGTGGATCACTGTGCACTTAGGCCCAATGTGCACAACACAGGCCCAGCCCACCTCTGCACCTTCTCCTATCTCTGTTCACAAGGGCGTGCTGGACGAACAGCACTCGCCCATTGCTCGGATGGCCGCGTGCCGAGCATCCGCCGTCTCCCCCGCGAGGATAAGGATGCCACCCGATTCCCCTCTGCCCATGGACGAACCCTACCCCCCCACCCCACTCCCCCCTTTCCCTCGCTCTCTCTCTTCTCCCCGTGTGAAACCGCCGCTGCCGTCGTAATGGCCGCGACCACCGTGCTCCCCGCGCCGCGAGAAGACGCCCAGAAGGACTGCCACGGTCCACTTCGTCCATCCCGAGGATCGAATTGAGCGGCGAAGGCCCGTACACTCGCCATCTCCACCATCTTCATCTTGTACATCGTCGTCGTCCGCCGTCGATTCCCGCAGCTCCGGTCCACCCCGACCTCCCCGACCTCACCATCGAGCTTGCTGTGAGCTTCTCCTCCATCTCCCCTATTTTCCCCCCTTCGATCTGACGCCGTAGACTGCTCGTCCCGTCGTGCCCGAAGCTCCATGCTCGCAGCCATGCTCGTCCGCCGCGCCCTGGCCATGCCCCGCACTCGCCTGCTGCCTTGGCCGCCCGCACCCCGTGCACCGCGCGCGTCCGCGGCCGTTCGCTGCTACACTCCCCTGCTGTGCCCGCCTGCTGCTGGCTGTGCTGCTCATGCTTAACTGCTGCTGCTCCCGCCTGCTGCGCCGCTGCCGCCGGTGTCCGCGCGCCGCTCACTGCGCTAGCCGCGGGTCGTTGCTCCCAGCTCCCTGCCTCCTAGCGTCGGCCGGCTCTGGCCGCCGTGCTTGTGTGCATGTGTGAGCACATCGCTGGCTGTGTCTCTCGCACGAACGGCCGGCCCTTGTCTACTACTAGTAGTAGGTTTAGTTTAGTAGTATTAAATCAATGCTAATTAGGCCTGTTAGCAAATGACAAATGGGTCCCACTTAATTAGATTAGGTGAAAGCCCCTGTTAACCAAACTAACTAACCCTGTTATTTGATAGGACTATGACAGTGCCCCCACCTCTAAATAAACCGTTTAAAATCAATCTTTGAAGACTTGTGACACTGACAGAAGGGTCCCACCTGACACTTTGACTAGTCAAAGTAGACCCAGTCAAACGCTGACTGGGTTGCGGACTCAGCACTGCCCTGGCCCACGGTCATGCACTCTGGCTACAGTGACACTAGGTGACAGAAGAATATTCTGCTTTAATTGGAATTAAAATAAATTCAGAAAATGTTTAAATCTTTGGAAATTCACATAAATTAATCCGTAACTCGGATGAAAAAGTTTTATATATGAAAGTTGCTCAGAACGACGAGACGAATCTGAACACGCGGTCTGTTTACCTGCCAGATGCCTCTAACTATCTGAACATGGAACTTTCCCTCTCCGGTCATCTGTCTGACACAGGTCCGGAACCGGGAAAACATTCCCGGTTGACTTCCCTTTCACCAGTATCACGCAGCACCGCGTTAGAACACGTTTAGCTTTGCCTGTTGTCCTTTTATGCACTTGCTTGCTATGTATTTAGTATTTCTCTCCCCTCTTCTCTTCGGTAGACTCCGAGACCGCTGGCGATGCCTCTGTGATCGACTGCTTCGACGACGACCCTCCTTCTCGCCTGAGCAACCAGGCAAGCCCCCCGTTTGATCATCCCGATATCGCCCATTCCTTTCTCTCATGCTTGCATTAGATTTTGCTACTGTTATTGTTTGCTCCTATTCTGATGCATAGCCTGCTTTTGTATCTGCTGTTGTACCTTATCTGCTTATCCTAAACTGCTTAGTATAGGTTGGTTAGTGATCCATCAGTGACCCCCACTTGTCCTTGTTGCCCCTGCTTCATCATCGATGACTCGATCTACGTGATCGAAGACCAGGCCCCGACACCGCACACCACTTCCCCTTAGTTGCTCGACACTACTGGGTTACTATCGAGTACCGAGGGTGAACCTCTTCAGCACTTCTGATGTTAACCCTGTAGTGTAGTCATTCGGTCATGGTCATCGAGGGTGATTTCCTCCTTAACCACTTCCGATATGACTCTGTCGTGCAACCCCTCAAGTGTGAACCTCGGGGGTGATTCCTCTTACGTTCACCTTGATGATTACATCTAGTGGAATTCATCGGGGGTGATTCCTCGGGTTTTCCCCTTGATGTTTGGACACACGGATACTTGTACTTTACCACTGTTACTTGGAAAGACGGGTCGGCCCTGAGGGGTACCCACGCGAGCTTAATTGCGAGTGATATGGAGACGGGTTGGCCTGGACGGTGCCCGCAAGATAATTACGAGGCGTGGCCGGGCATTCCTAGCCCTTACCGCAAGTCCTCGAGACGGGGCAACGGGGTCACATCTTTCGTGAGTCTCTGCTTGTTACCGCGCGTTCCTAATCCACTACGATTTGGATATTTGATCCGGGGGGCCTCTGGCTTGATAGCACTAACCATCACGTGGGCATAGTATGGGCGTTCTGCGTCGTATACATCAGCCGAAGCTTAATAGACGTCAGCGACTGAGCGGCGCGCGCCGGGTTGGACTGGTAAGCTCCTGCCTTTTTAGGAAGGTAGCTAGGTCTGCTCACCGGCCGCCCTCGCAACGTGCAGGAGTTCCCGGGGAGATGGCCCATGACCCCTGGGGGCATAGGTTTAGTCCGGCGTGCTGGCCTCTCTATTAAGCCTAGGTCAGGTTGCGGCGTATTGTTTGGCCGAGGCCAGGCATGACCCAGGAAAGTGTGTCCGGCCGGAGTTAAGCGAGCGTGGTGGGTAAGTTTGTGCACCCTTGCAGGGAAGAAAACATCTATCGATAGCCTGTCCTACGGTAACGGACACCTGGAGTTGTATCCCGATCGATACAACTAGAATTGGATACCTGAGATGAGAAATGGATTGTGATGAGAACTAGATGGCGATGAGAATTGGATTGTGATGATAACTGGATAGTATGGCTCTGGCATTGCTTTCTCGCAGGGTGTCGAGAAGGGATCTCTGGCCGAGGTTGATAAATCTTCTACTACTTTACTTTATGCTACTCTACTCCCTCATGTTGCTGCAAGATGGTGATTTTCCAGAAGATGCTAGTCTTCGATAGGACTAGGCCTTCTCTCTATTCTGGCATTTCTACAGCCCAGTCCACATATACAGCCTTCATTTGATAATGTTGCATACGTAGTGTAGATTCTTGCTTGCGAGTACTTTGGATAAGTACTCACGGTTGCTTTGCTCCCCCTTTTCCCCCTTTCTCCTTCTTTCCGGATTGATGCAACCAGATGTCGGAACCCAGGAGCCAGATGCCACCGTCAATGCCTACTACTACATGGAGACCACCGATGAACAAGAGTAGTTAGGAGGCTCCCTGGCAGGAGGCCTTGCCTTTTCGATCGTTGTTGCTTTTGTGCTAGCCTTCTTAAGGCAAACTTGTCTAACTCATGTCTGTACTCAGATATTGTTGCTTCCGCTGACTCTTGTGTATTCGAGCCCTCGAGGCCCCTGGCTTGTAATATAAAGCTTGTATTATTTTAATTTGTGTCTAGAGTTGTGTTGTGATATCTTCCCATGAGTCCTTGATCTTGATCGTACACATTTGTGTGTATGATTAGTGTACGATTGAATCGAGGGCGTCACATGTATGTATAACGCTGCACGTGCATGCTTGTTTGGCTTGTATACGCGTATTGCAGGAGGAAACCAATCGTCTGTGTCCTTGCCTAATATTCATTGTACGTGCAATAGTATAAATCTAGTCCTTGCCTAATCCCCTGCAAAAAAAAAATCCTTGCCTAATCTTCACCGTTGATTCATTAGTTTTTAGAGTGTCAAATCACCACCGTTAGTTTTTCTATCATTTTATAAGTATATAATAGATAGATTGCAAGGATATGAATTATAACAAAAAAAATGCAATGGCACAGCAAGTGCCAGTCCTTCATTCTTTTTCAAGTATAAGCCATTTGTTTTAATTGATGGGTTTCGTAGTAATTTCAAAAATTTTCCTACGCACACGCAAGATCATGGTGATGCATAGCAACGAGAGGGGAGAGTGTGATCTACATACCTAGTAGATCGAGAACGGAAGCGTTTGGTTGATGTAGTCGTACGTCTTCACGATCCGACCGATCAAGCACCGAAACTACGACACCTCCGAGTTTTAGCACACGTTCAGCTCGATGACGATCCCCGGACTCCGATCTAGCAAAGTGTCGGGGAAGAGTTCCGTCAGCACGACGGCGTGGTGACGATCTTGACGTACTACTGCTGCAGGGCTTCGCCTAAGCACCGCTACAATATTATCGAGGACTATGGTGGCTGGGGGCGCCGCACACGGCTAAGGAATAGATCACGTGGATCAACTTGTGTCTCTGGGGTGCCCCTGCCTCCGTATATAAAGAACTAAAGGGGGGGGGGAGGCGGCCGGCCAAGGAGGGAGCGCCAGGAGAGTTCTACTCCCTCTGGGAGTAGGACCCCCCCCCCCCAATCCTAGTTGGAATAGGATTCGCGGAGGGGGGAAAAGAGAGAGAGGGGCCGTCCCCCTCTCCTTGTCCTATTCAGACCAAGGGAGGGGAGGGGCGCGCGGCCCATGTAGGGCTGCCTCTTCTCTTTTCCACTAAGGCCCATCATGGCCCATTTAGCTCCCGGGGGGTTCCGGTAACCTCCCGGTACTCCGGTAAAATCCCGATTTCACCCGGAACACTTCCGGTATCCAAACATAGGCTTCCAATATATAAATCTTTATGTCTCGACCATTTTGAGACTCCTTGTCATGTCCGTGATCACATCCGGGACTCCGAACAAACTTCGGTACATCAAAATGTATAAACTCATAATATAACTGTCATCGTAACCTTAAGCGTGCGGACCCTACGGGTTCGAGAACAATGTAGACATGACCGAGACATGTCTCCGGTCAATAACCAATAGCGGAACCTGGATGCTCATATTGGCTCTTACATATTCTACGAAGATCTTTATCGGTCAGACCGCATAACAACATACGTTGTTCCCTTTGTCATCGGTATGTTACTTGCCCGAGATTCGATCGTCGGTATTCCAAATACCTAGTTCAATCTCGTTATCGGCAAGTCTCTTTACTCGTTCTATAATACATCATCCCGCAACTAACTCATTAGTTGCAATGCTTGCAAGGCTTAAGTGATGTGTATTACCGAGAGGGCCCAGAGATACCTCTCCGACAATCGGAGTGACAAAACCTAATCTCGAAATACGCCAACCCAACATGTACCTTTGGAGACACCTGTAGTACTCCTTTATAATCACCCAGTTACGTTGTGACGTTTGGTAGCACCCAAAGTGTTCCTCCGGTAAACGGGAGTTGCATAATCTCATAGTTATAGGAACATGTATAAGTCATGAAGAAAGCAATAGCAACATACTAAACGATCGGGTGCTAAGCTAATGGAATGGGTCATGTCAATCAGATCATTCACTTAATGATGTGATCACGTTAATCAAATAACAACTATTTGTTTATGGTTAGGAAACATAACCATCTTTGATTAACGAGCTAGTCAAGTAGAGGCATACTAGTGACACTTTGTTTGTCTATGTATTCACACATGTATTACGTTTCCGGTTAATACAATTCTAGCATGAATAATAAACATTTATCATGATATAAGGAAATAAATAATAACTTCATTATTGCCTCTAGGGCATATTTCCTTCAGTCTCCCACTTGCACTAGAGTCAATAATCTAGATTACACAGTAATGATTCTAACACCCATGGAGCCTTGGTGCTGATCATGTTTTGCTCGTGGAAGAGGCTTAGTCAACGGGTCTGCAACATTTAGATCCGTAGGTATCTTGCAAATCTCTATGTCTCCCACCTGGACTAGATCCCGGATGGAATTGAAGCGTCTCTTGATGTGCTTGGTTCTCTTGTGAAATCTGGATTCCTTTGCCAAGGCAATTGCACCAGTATTGTCACAAAAGATTTTCATTGGACCCGATGCACTAGGTATGACACCTAGAACGGATATGAACTCCTTCATCCAGACTCCTTCATTTGCTGCTTCCGAAGCAGCTATGTACTCCGCTTCACATGTAGATCCCGCTACAACGCTTTGTTTAGAACTGCACCAACTGACAGCTCCACCATTTAAAGTAAACACGTATCCGGTTTGCGATTTAGAATCGTCTGGATCAGTGTCAAAGCTTGCATCAATGTAACCTTTTACGATGAGCTCTTTGTCACCTCCATATATGAGAAACATATCCTTAGTCCTTTTTAGGTATTTCAGGATGTTCTTGACCGCTGTCCAGTGATCCACTCCTGGATTACTTTGGTACCTCCCTGCTAGACTTATAGCAAGGCACACATCAGGTCTAGTACACAACATTGCATACATGATAGATCCTATGGCTGATGCATAGGGAACATATTTCATATTCTCTCTATCTTCTGCAGTGGTCGGGCATTAAGTCTTACTCAACTTCACACCTTGTAACACATGCAAGAACCCTTTCTTTGCTCGATCCATTTTGAACTTCTTCAAAACTTTGTCAAGGTATGTGGTTTGTGAAAGTCCAATTAAGCGTTTTGATCTATCTCTATAGATCTTAATGCCTAATATGTAAGCAGCTTCACCGAGGTCTTTCATTGAAAAACTCTTATTCAAGTATCCCTTTATGCTATCCAGAAATTCTATATCATTTCCAATTAGTAATATGTCATCTACATATAATATCAGAAATGCTACAGAGCTCCCACTCACTTTCTTGTAAATACAGGCTTCTCCAAAAGTCTGTATAAAACCAAATGCTTTGATCACACTATCAAAGCGTTTATTCCAACTCCGAGAGGCTTGCACCAGTCCATAAATGGATCGCTGGAGCTTGCACACTTTGTTAGCTCCCTTTGGATCGACAAAACCTTCTGGTTGCATCATATACAACTCTTCTTCCAGAAATCCATTCAGGAATGCAGTTTTGACATCCATCTGCCAAATTTCATAATCATAAAATGCGGCAATTGCTAACATGATTCGGACAGACTTAAGCATCGCTACGGGTGAGAAGGTCTCATCGTAGTCAATCCCTTGAACTTGCCGAAAACCTTTTGCGACAAGTCGAGCTTTGTAGACAGTAATATTACCGTCAGCGTCAGTCTTCTTCTTGAAGATCCATTTATTCTCAATTGCTTGCCGATCATCGGGCAAGTCAACCAAAGTCCATACTTTGTTCTCATACATGGATCCCATCTCAGATTTCATGGCTTCAAGCCACTTTGCGGAATCTGGGCTCACCATCGCTTCTTCATAGTTCGTAGGTTCATCATGATCTAGTAGCATGACTTCCAGAACGGGATTACCGTACCACTCTGGTGCGGATCTTACTCTGGTTGATCTACAAGGTTCAGTAGTATCTTGTTCTGAAGTTTCATTATCTTTATCATTAGCTTCCTCACTATCGGGTGTAGGTGTCACTGAAACAGTTTTCTGTGATGCACTACTTTCCAATAAGGGAGCATGTACAGTTACCTCGTCAAGTTCTACTTTCCTCCCACTCACTTCTTTCGAGAGAAACTCCTTCTCCAGAAAGTTTCCGAATTTAGCAACAAAAGTCTTGCCTTCGGATTTGTGATAGAAGGTGTATCCAATAGTCTCCTTTGGATATCCTATGAAGACACATTTCTCCGATTTGGGTTCGAGCTTATCAGGTTGAAGCTTTTTCACATAAGCATCGCAGCCCCAAACTTTCAAAAACGACAACTTTGGTTTCTTGCCAAACCACAGTTCATAAGGCGTCGTCTCAACGGATTTTGATGGTGCCCTATTTAACGTGAATGCGGCCGTCTCTAGAGCGTATCCCCAAAACGATAGCGGTAAATCAGTAAGAGACATCATAGATCGTACCATATCTAGTAAAGTACGATTACGACGCTCAGACACACCATTACGCTGTGGTGTTCCGGGTGGCGTGAGTTGCGAAACTATTCCACACTGTTTCAAATGTACACCAAACTCATAACTCAAATATTCTCCTCCACGATCAGATCGTAGAAATTTTATTTTCTTGTTACGATGATTTTCAACTTCACTCTGAAATTCTTTGAACTTTTCAAACGTTTCAGACTTATGTTTCATTAAGTAGATATACCCATATCTGCTTAAGTCATCTGTGAAGGTGAGAAAATAACGATATCCGCCACGAGCCTCAATATTCATTGGGCCACATACATCTATATGTATGATTTCCAATAAATCTGTTGCTCTCTCCATAGTACCGGAGAACGGTGTTTTAGTCATCTTGCCCATGAGGCACGGTTCGCAAGTACCAAGTGATTCATAATCAAGTGGTTCCAAAAGTCCATCAGTATGGAGTTTCTTCATGCGCTTTACACCGATATGACCTAAACGGCAGTGCCACAAATAAGTTGCACTATCATTATCATTATCAACTCTGCATCTTTTGACTTCAACATTATGAATATGTGTATTACTACTATCAAGATTTAACAAGAATAGACCACTCTTCAAGGGTGCATGACCATAAAAGATATTACTCATATAAATAGAACAACCATTATTCTCTGATTTAAATGAATAACCGTCTCGCATCAAACAAGATCCAGATATAATGTTCATGCTTAACGCTGGCACCAAATAACAATTATTTAGGTCTAATATTAATCCCGAAGGTAGATGTAGAGGTAGCGTGCCGACTGCGATCACATCGACTTTGGAACCGTTTCCCACGCGCATCGTCACCTCGTCCTTAGCCAATCTTCGCTTAATCCATAGTCCCTGTTTCGAGTTGCAAATATTAGCAACAAAACCAGTATCAAATACCCAGGTGCTACTACGAGCATTGGTAAGGTACACATCAATAACATGTATATCACATATACCTTTGTTCACCTTGCCATCCTTCTTATCCGCCAAATACTTGGGGCAGTTCCGCTTCCAGTGACCAGTCTGCTTGCAATAGAAGCACTCAGTTTCAGGCTTAGGTCCAGGTTTGGGTTTCTTCTCTTGTGTAGCAACTTGCTTGCCGTTCTTTTTGAAGTTCCCCTTCTTCTTCCCTTTGCCCTTTTTCTTGAAACTAGTGGTCTTGTTGACCATCAACACTTGATGCTCCTTCTTGATTTCTACCTCCGCAGCTTTCAGCATCGCGAAGAGCTCGGGAATAGTCTTATTCATCCCTTGCATATTATAGTTCATCACGAAGCTCTTGTAGCTTGGTGGCAGTGATTGGAGAATTCTGTCAATGACGCAGTCATCTGGAAGATTAACTCCCAACTGAATCAAGTGATTATTATACCCAGACATTTTGAGTATATGCTCACTAACAGAACTGTTCTCCTCCATCTTGCAGCTATAGAACTTATTGGAGACTTCGTATCTCTCAATCCGGGCATTTGCTTGAAATATTAACTTCAACTCCTGGAACATCTCATATGCTCCATGACGTTCAAAACGTCATTGAAGTCCCGATTCTAAGCCGTAAAGCATGACACACTGAACTATTGAGTAGTCATCAGCTTTGCTCTGCCAGACGTTCATAACATCCGGCGTTGCCCTTGCAGCAGGCCTGGCACCCAGCGGTGCTTCCAGGACGTAATTCTTCTGTGCAGCAATGAGGATAATCCTCAAGTTACGGACCCAGTCCTTGTAATTGCTACCATCATCTTTCAACTTTGCTTTCTCAAGGAACACATTAAAATTCAACGGAACAACAGCGCGAGCCATCTATCTACAAACAAGCATAAACAAGCAAGATACTTATCAGGTACTAAGTTTCATGATAAATTTAAGTTCAGTTAATTTACTTAAAGAACTCCCACTTAGATAGACATCCCTCTAATCCTCTAAGTGATTACGTGATCCAAATCAACTAAACCATGTCCGATCATCACGTGAGATGGAGTAGTTTCATTGGTGAACATCATTATGTTGATCATATCTACTATATGACTCACGCTCGACCTTTCGGTCTCCGTGTTCCGAGGCAATATCTGTATATGCTTGGCTCGTCAAGTATAACCTGAGTATTCCGCGTGTGCAACTGTTTTGCACCCGTTGTATTTGAACGTAGAACCTATCACACCCGATCATCACGTGGTGTCTCAGCACGAAGAACTTTCGCAACGGTGCATACTCAGGGAGAACACTTCTTGATAATTAGTGAGAGATCATCTTATAATGCTACCGTCAATCAAAGCAAGATAAGATGCATAAAGGATAAACATCACATGCAATCAATATAAGTGATATGATATGGCCATCATCATCTTGTGCTTGTGATCTCCATCTCCGAAGCACCGTCGTGATCACCATTGTCACCGGCGTGACACCTTGATCTCCATCGTAGCATCGTTGTCGTCTCGCCAAGCTTGTGCTTCTACGACTATCGCTACCGTTTAGTGATAAAGTAAAGCATTACATCGCGATTGCATTGCATACAATAAAGCGACAACCATATGGCTCCTGCCAGTTGCCGATAACTCGGTTACAAAACATGATCATCTCATACAATAAAATTCAGCATCATGTCTTGACCATATCACATCACAACATGCCCTACAAAAACAAGTTAGACGTCCTCTACTTTGTTGTTGCAAGTTTTACGTGACTGCTACGGGCTTAAGCAAGAACTAATCTTACCTACGCATCAAAACCACAACGATAGTTTGTCAAGTTGGGGCTGTTTTAACCTTCGCAAGGACCGGGCGTAGCCACACTTGGTTCAACTAAAGTTGGAGAAACTGTCACCCACAAGCCACCTCTGTGCAAAGCACGTCGGGAGAACCGGTCTCGCGTAAGCGTACGCGTAATGTCGGTCTGGGCCGCTTCATCCAACAATACCGCCGAACCAAAGTATGACATGCTGGTAAGCAGTATGACTTATATCGCCCACAACTCACTTGTGTTCTACTCGTGCATATAACATCAACATATAAAACCTAGGCTCGGATGCCACTGATGGGTTTCGTAGTAATTTCAAAAAATTTCCTACGCACACGCAAGATCATGGTGATGCATAGCAACGAGAGGGGAGAGTGTGATCTACATACCTAGTAGATCGACAACGGAAGCGTTTGGTTGATGTAGTCGTACGTCTTCACGATCCGACCGATCAAGCACCGAAACTACGACACCTCCGAGTTTTAGCACACGTTCAGCTCGATGACGATCCCCGGACTCTGATCCAGCAAAGTGTCGGGGAAGAGTTCCGCCAGCACGACGGCGTGGTGACGATCTTGACGTACTACTGCTGCAGGGCTTCGCCTAAGCACCGCTACAATATTATCGAGGACTATGGTGGCTGGGGGCGCCGCACACGGCTAAGGAATAGATCAAGTGGATCAACTTGTGTCTCTGGGGTGCCCCTGCCTCCGTATATAAAGAACTAAAGGGGGGGGGAGGCGGCCGGCCAAGGAGGGAGCGCCAGGAGAGTTCTACTCCCTCTGGGAGTAGGACCCCCCCAATCCTAGTTGGAATAGGATTCGCGGAGGGGGGAAAAGAGAGAGAGGGGCCGGCCCCCTCTCCTTGTCCTATTCGGACCAAGGGAGGGGAGGGGCGCGCGGCCCATGTAGGGCTGCCTCTTCTCTTTTCCACTAAGGCCCATCATGGCCCATTTAGCTCCCGGGGGGTTCCGGTAACCTCCCGGTACTCCAGTAAAATCCCGATTTCACCCGGAACACTTCCGGTATCCAAACATAGGCTTCCAATATATAAATCTTTATGTCTCGACCATTTCGAGACTCCTCGTCATGTCCGTGATCACATCCGGGACTCCGAACAAACTTCGGTACATCAAAATGTATAAACTCATAATATAACTGTCATCATAACCTTAAGCGTGCGGACCCTACGGGTTCAAGAACAATGTAGACATGACCGAGACATGTCTCCGGTCAATAACCAATAGCGGAACCTGGATGCTCATATTGGCTCCTACATATTCTACGAAGATCTTTATCGGTCAGACCGCATAACAACATACGTTGTTCCCTTTGTCATCGGTATGTTACTTGCCCGAGATTCGATCGTCGGTATTCCAAATACCTAGTTCAATCTCATTACCGGCAAGTCTCTTTACTCGTTCTGTAATACATCATCCCGCAACTAACTCATTAGTTGCAATGCTTGCAAGGCTTAAGTGATGTGTATTATCGAGAGGGCCCAGAGATACCTCTCCGATAATCGGAGTGATAAAACCTAATCTCGAAATATGCCAACCCAACATGTAGCTTTGGAGACACCTATAGTACTCCTTTATAATCACCCAGTTACGTTGTGACGTTTGGTAGTACCCAAAGTGTTCCTCCGGTAAACGGGAGTTGCATAATCTCATAGTTATAGGAACATGTATAAGTCATGAAGAAAGCAATAGCAACATACTAAACGATCGGGTGCTAAGCTAATGGAATGGGTCATGTCAATCAGATCATTCACTTAATGATGTGATCCCGTTAATCAAATAACAACTATTTGTTTATGGTTAGGAAACATAACCATCTTTGATTAACGAGCTAGTCAAGTAGAGGCATACTAGTGACACTTTGTTTGTCTATGTATTCACACATGTATTATGTTTCCGGTTAAGACAATTCTAGCATGAATAATAAACATTTATCATGATATAAGGAAATAAATAATAACTTCATTATTGCCTCTAGGGCAATTTCCTTCATTAATTATATGGATGAAATCACTCTCAATGATACCCGGGAGTTTCACCAAATTACTTTCATTTAGTTTTACTAAGTTAACATTTCCTGCTTTGACAATTTGTTGTGTTGTGGAACCTATAATAGTGTGTTGTTCTTACTTGAACAAAAAAACATACTTATGATTATTTTCTCTATGCAAGCATCCGCAAATACAAAAGAATAGTTAAGATAACATCTAGCCATATCATTAAACTTTGGGGTTTCAACAGCCTCTCATGCAATAGTTCCTTAACTTAGGGTTTGGTATTTTTTGTCACCCAACCACCCATCACAGATAGACTAATCACATAATTCTCCCTATTATTTGACTAGTGGTAGTAAAACAGCAAGCCAATTTATCTATTTGTACTAGTAAAATATGCTATCTATCTGGACTAGTCATAGTATACAACTATACATATATTGTTATGTTTAACAAATGCCAGTTTGTAGCTTTAGCTTGAGTTTGAAGGTATTTTCCTGCTTTTGTATTAAGTGACTGAACATATGCCAATACTTTCAACTGTACCTTCAAATTAATTATGTGTAGCACTTCTGATAGGTAAGAGCGCGCCAATTTAAAGAGGTGGAGGACTTTAAATCTTGGTTTGCACAGGTGGACAAGGAACTCACAGCAGATTGTCATCAACACTAAATTAGTTTACATAACTGACTACAAGTGGATAAATCCTAGCATTCTATTAGCCAAGGTTTTGTAGTATGTGGTTAATATTTGATCATTCAATAAGAAAGCTAGGCATGATGGCATTTCTTTAAAAAACTTACAAGAGGATAATTAACTAAATAATAGAAGTTGTTGACTATTATGTCTGGAGAAAGATGAGACTCTTTAGGGTATAATTAGATTCATTCGTTTTTTTTCTAGTTTTGGCTTGCTTAAAAAGTATTCACATTGTGATATATTCTATTTTTCCATTATGATATGTATATGTATTGGAAATTGTTGAGTAGTTTCCTTTTATCAATCAAAATAAAAGCTCATGTTCCAATTAATTTAAAACAAGATGGTTCCATAATAATTTTCTAAAAATCATACAAAATACCAATACGGATAGGGCTAAGCGTACTCTAGATTAGACACAATAAAAACAAACCTACACTTGCAGATCGCATGGTGAACACAACAAAACATGCCAAACACAGAATCACAGACCGCCAGATTAGATGGCCTCTCATAACTTCTAGAGAGAAGAACATGTGACTACTATGGGAGGAGCAGACTCGAGACGCTATGTGGAGACGATGATGCGTCAATCTCAACGATCTATGCGGAGAAGCGGCAGGCATCATCCTCGACAACAAGATATACACATGCTCAACGCCTGACAACTAGACCATCTTACCATCTTTATGACATTGAACACAATGGGACTTACACTCTGCTCGAAACCAACACCTTCAGGCAACAAATAAGCTCACACATTTGGTCACCGGATACGATTGTGGCGCTAACTAGACCATCGTCCGTCACCAATGTTGTTTGCACCTACTTTGCCCGCCGGGGTCTCCGTCGCCAACTCGCCTAGAGTGGTGCCCACTTCAGAAAGGGCATATATTGTTGGGCCCACTCTAGTTAGTACTTTATGGTGGTTATCTAACAATTTGATTTGGCGTAGCTATTGTTTGATCAATTGATCATCTTCAATTTAGTACACGACGAATGATTTACACACGTTAGGTGAATGCATTGCCTTGCGTTGAACTTTGACCTAAACTACTACCAATTTGGACTAAAATCACTACCAAAACATATGATAACTAGCAATATTCAAAAACCAACCTAATCTAGAGCCAATTTAATAAACACATACATGTTTAATACTGTCACTACACTCAACTATAGAAAATTTTCCCATGTATGGAAAGCCAAAACAGAACATTAGCAATATTCAAGTAAACGTCAAAATTATTTTGAAGTCTAGAATTTCATAAAAATGTAAATAATACTTAAGCATAATTTTTACATAAACAAGATATCCAATATTATCACTATTATTCCTAATTTCTAAATTTCTTATTTGTCTTGAATGAGCATTGCAATGGTAGTGGAGTGAGTAATTTGTAAATAAAATCATTAATACGATATGTGTCATGATTCTCTGATCCACACTAACTAATTTCAAGCAACTGATCATTGATTATCACATCGTAGTTCATATTTTTAGAGGTAAGATCCATACTATATATCTAAAACCCAAAAAATGGATTTCTAGACATCAGTTATATGTACTAGTCGTCAACCCATGGATCTGCATGGGCTAGTATGGATAGCCATGTTGAAATTTGAAGTGTAGTTAATATGAGACTACAGTGGGAAAACTTGGTTTAACCTAAGCTACTATTCTTAGAGGCTTGAACTTTTGCTTGATAAAGCATAACCACGGCAGAAAGATCCGCCAATTAGGTTCTCATGGTCATTTAGAATCTATATCTAATATGCGTCATGCTTATGTCTTGTGGAGATCATGACTGAAACAAAAGATGATGGCACAATGCAATAAGTTTCCACATCCAAATCATATAAGTTTATATTCCATGGCCACTTCCAAGTCATATTTGTTTATAATCCATGGGCACTCCTATTGCCAGAAAACATGAAGGGCTCCATGCCAAAGCTGACTTCCCCTTTGATTTCCGGAACTAAACTAACATAAAAAGGTGCATGAAATTTTAAGCACAAATGGATCAGTCTGCTCCATCAAGCAATAATCTACAACAAAAGAGTAGTATGTACAAATGCGACATGACTAAATCACATGACATCTTCATCCAATGGAGGAAATCAATTTAATTACATGTAAACACTTGGTTGAGTTGGATGCCATGACAAGAGATATTGTTGTCGATACCGCTCCTCGGTCAAGCATGGCTGCTACGAAAGCAGATAGCCTTAGGTAGGAGGAGGGCGAAGATAGCATGGGTGCCAGTAGCGGACATGGTGCAGTTGGACATGTTAAATGAGAGTGAAGGGGGGGGGGGGGGGGTAAAGAAATACCATAGAAGTGTAGGGTAGGGATAGATGGACATGTGGTGGAATCTATAACACATGGAAGATTATAATTTGTGATTAGGATAGTAAAATAGTAGCAAAACCCCATAAGGCCGTGGATGCTCGGAAGGAGCCCCCTGTTATTATCAGAAAATACATAAAAGATTGTGTTGAAGAAAATCTTTCGTGTAGAAAAAAAGATATAGGAAAAAAGGGAAAATTAAGTCAATGCATGGTGGTGCTAAAAAATTCCATTATGAGTCTACTCATATCACAATTAATCAGTAGAAAAAAGTTGAGACGTACTCCTATATCTTAAGTAATGAAAGTCCTTTGCATCATTACGGTATCACAAAAAATAGTAAAAAAAAAATGAAAAGTGAATGTATATATACCCGAACCAAACAACAACTATCATGGTCACCTCATCGCCATTTTCAACTAAGTACACACACTCATGTGCAACTATGACAAACTTCTGGATTTATTTAGCAACAGCACAAAAAATTAACATTGTTCTTCTCTAGCATATCACAATTGATCAGTATCAAAAAGCTGAGACATCCTCTTGGATGTTAAGAAAAACAATTCAATTCCTTTGAATCATTATGTTAGTACATAAATAAGTCATATAGCTCGAGCCACCCATAGACATCAAAGTAGCTGGCCGGTGTAGCTAACATAGCTTTGCTGTAGAGATTCCATGGTGCTGAAAGTTGTAGATGCAGCGCACCCAGCTGGCTCTGTTCTGCTTCCTAATGAGGGTCACGAGATGTCTCAGAGTTAGGTATGCTCACATATAATTCCACTTGATCACGCCAGAGATCAAGCAAATTTATAGATCAACAATTCAGCATGATGGACAACCGAGCAAAAATTTGGGTAAGCACAGTGACTTGCCTAGGAAGTTTTAATTAAAGAATTCACAATTAATCTCGCGGGCGTCACCAGTTGCACCACCAGTCTGTTGTATTTCGTCCACACAGCATCGACAACGACGACTACAACCAATCTGCTTGAAACTAACGTCTGTACTGCCTCCTCTAATGCACAATGCTTGATTGGATCATAGAGGCCTAGGAACTTCAAAGATTGAAGAGAAGTAGATCGAGGACAAATTGTAGTTCTTGGCAATCCTTAATCAAGTGCAGCGTGGGATGCTTTTCCCGAAACTGTGTAGGTTGAAGAAGGCCTAGATAGAGGGTGCAAGGAATAGGAGGAGGAAGACCGGTGCTGGGTAGGTAGGGGTCTCTCAACGATCCATGGGTACCTTGGGAAGCAGGATTGTAGGGATATGGACTCTAAGGGAGACATTTTTCTGGCTGCCCATGGAAGATTTTTTTTGTTTTGCCAAAGGCTCATGTGAGTTTGCTATACATAGGACTCCAGGTTGGATTGCTGGCATGGATTGTGACGCCCCTGATTCGACTGTACAGTAATCATACACGCAAATGTGTACGATAAATATCAGGGACTCACGGGAAGATATCACAACACAACTCTAGACACAAATTAAAACAATACAAGCTTCATATTACAAGCCAAAGGCCTCGAGGGCTCAAATACAGAAGCTCGAATACACAAGAGTCAGCGGAAGCAACAATATCTGAGTACAAACATATGTTAAACAAGTTTTGTCTTAAGAAGGCTAGCACAAGCATCAACGATCAAAGAGGCAAGGCCTCATGCCTGGGACCTCCTAACTACTCCTGGTCGTCGTCGGGCTCCATGTAGTAGTAGGCACTCTCGGGGTAGTAGTAGTAGCCGTCGGGGGTGGCATCTGGTTGCAACAATCGGAAAGAAGAAAGAATGAGGAAAAGGGGTAGCAAAACAACCGTGAGTACTCATCCAAAGTACTCGCAAGCATCAGATCTATACTAGGTATGCACTGGTATCAAATGGAAGGGTTGTATCTATGGACTATACTGCAGAATGCCAGAATAGAAGAGAAGGCCTAGCCTATCGAAGACTAGCATCTTCAAGTGTCTTGCAGCATTCAGAAGAGTATACAATAGCAGTTTATATTTAACAAACATGTTGTAGTATTAACACCCAGAGATCCTTCCTCGACTCCCTGCGAGAAAGCAATCTCGGAGCCACATATCCATCACATATCTCAAGTATCCATTTCTAGTTGTAATAGATCAGGATACAAGTCTGAACTTTCATTTCCGTGGACAGGACTATTCGAATAGATAATCTTCCCTCCAGAGGTGCACCATGTTTTCCAACACGCTTGATTACTCTGGCCGGACACACTTTCCGGGGTCAATGCCCGGCCTCGGAAGATCAACACGTCGCAGCCCTACCTAGGCTCAACAGAGAGGTCCCCACCGGTCTACATCCTAAGCACTCCGCCAATCTACATCCTAAAGAATTTTCTTCGACGGCTTAACTTGGCTAATAGGTAGATCAGATGGATTATTTTGCTTACTTTTGAGGATTAAACTGGAGCCTCCATTAGTGCCTCCAATTAGTAAATATAATATTTACCAGTCTTAATGCTAATTTTGTATTATTAATTTATTATCACTCAGTGACTGAATGATACCATATGTGCCTATTTTAGTTTATACAAAACTTTATATTAGGTAATTATATAATTATACTATTATCTTAATAAGGATATTCTTCTATTGCATAGTTAGCGCCATTAACAACATATAGTGTTGCTAATAATAGTTACATTGTACTTATATGTATATATATATATATATATATATAATTTACATCATTGATAAACGGACTTACATTATGCTAATTTTGACTAGTTGTTGTAAATAGAAGTTGTGCTAGTTTTCTCCTTTTCCAAACACTGTTGTTTAACAAGATTCTAAAAATCAATATCATTATATGCAATAAAATAAATAAAATGCATGGATAATTGATTTTTAGAATTGAGAGATAGTTTAGTGTATACGTGTGATTTTATATTTTAATATCCTTCAGTATCTTGGTAGAGATCTCTAAATCATGTACTCAAATAAATATCTTAATGATGATTTGTAGTAAATGATTAGGTGAGAAAATATATACAAACTTATAGAGTATAAATTAAACCATTCACATGATTGTTTACTTGTTTTTCATTATCAAATGTGTCTTACAAGTTATAGTGGGTTTGAATATAAGTTAAAAATGTTTGCATGGCACTGGTGTGCATAGGTCCTAAACAAACGGTTTTTAACCCCTTTCCGTGACGGCATTTGAAACCGTCGCCAAGTGAGTGTGTGCGATAGGGTGTCCTTCCTACACGACCCAGAAATTGTCGGGGATAGGCCCTCCTGGGACCCAACCTGGGGCCGTGTGCGATCGCGCGAGGCATCGAAACCCAATCATTTCCGTAGATATGTACATCCCACACGGTAATCCGAGAAAATAATTTCTGTAGGTATGTACATCCCACACGGTAATCCGAGAAAATAATTTCCGTAGGTATGTACATCCCGCACGGTGAATCCCAAAAAAACATTTCCGTTCGTATGTATATCACACACAGTCAATCCAAGGAAGATGTTTCCGTTCTTATGTACATCTCACACAGTCAATCCAGGGAAAACGTTTCCGTTCGGACGTACATCCCACACAATTTTATGTGTAGGCTCGTGTCTGAAAGGTGTAACTATCACACACGGTCTTCCTTGGTTAACTGTTTGCTTTTATCAATTATATCACACACGATTTGATGAAGAAAATAGTGTGGCATTGGGCTATCCATCTCAAGCGCTTTTACTACTAGAACCGTTTGCAAAGATATATGACACATTTAGCATGTTTATTAGTTTATAATTAATAATTTCAGTATTACTCAAATTCATATTTCATATCGAACAACTGTTTGCCAATTTCATACCAGGCACATAAATATATTATAACATCACAATACGGTAGCTACATGAAAACAGCACAGTACAACATATAGCTAGTTCAACTTCATAAGAACAATATATTCATTTCCCTAATCGAGATCATCCAGGCTCGTCTTATCCACCTCTGCTTTCAGTTCAGTAAGAACCCGTTTTGCACGGGCCAACTGGGAAAGTGCCTCCTCGTGCGCCAACACACTCTTAGCAAAGTATGATTTAAAAAAATCTGAGCTCATTCTCCACCTTCAACTTTTTATCCCGCATCTTGAAATATGCTTCAACGTTGATAAGACTTTCTCTAAGCCTACGTGTGTTCTCTTCCTCATACATGCTCCAGAGCTTCGTTAGGCACATCTTCAAAGACTGTGTCCACTCTTGATCAACCCACTCCAAGTAAGAACACTTCCGTTCATCCTATAATATTTAAAACCAATGTTGGGGATATCGCTTATCGGGAATTTATCGGTCGACCTAGGATAAAGGGTAAATCGGCCAGTTTATCGGCATATCGGCCGATTTATCGCCATATCGGCCGATTTATCGACAAATTTATCTTATCGGTGAGACACTGATAAGCGATAAATCGGCCAATTTATCAGAATATCGGAAGATATCTTGAACAGTGTTTAAAACTAGATCAATAACAATTGTAGGGGAAATGGGTTTATAGCAACATAGAAAATCACCAATGCTTATTTTGAAAACTGAAGAAACATGTTAATTATGACATATCTTCTCAAAAAGATCAATGTGCAAATGAAATAATTGGTACTGAGAAAAGAACCAAATTCTGGAACATCAGAAGCTATAATTAACTACAATGACGCTACAAGTTCTTACTCATGCACAATAAATAACAAATTGAACATTTTATGAGGAAGGTAAATATAACTGCAACAGCATAGCGACAGTGTTCGCATGACATCAAATTGATACTAACAGGTGTGTACATGCACAAATTTAGTAACATAGAACTAATAGCACTAAGGCCGTCCACTATGTATGCCAAAACTGGGGTAAAGACACCTGTTGCTACATCTCGCACCGGTGCCCTGCACTGGCGAGCCGATGCAGCGGAAAAAAAATCAGGGACCCGGACTCCGGAGCACGTAGTTGCTCCAATGCCCAGTTCCTTCGTTCCATAAAGATTTAGTATTTTACTGCTTGGCTGCTCGGATGTGTGGACCGAAGTTGGCTGCACAAACTGCTGAAGCGGTGCCAAATAATTTTCTAATGACACCGCTGATGAGATGGCAACAATTTAAGAGACTAGATACAAACTGTGACACTGTCTTAGGATGCGTTTGGTTGAAGGTGGTATATGAATGGGTTGGGACCGTGACAGTGTCTGAAGCACATCTAACAAATGATTTGTAACAATGAAAGCGGGTCTAACCTTCTCTGCACATGCCAGAAACTTCCTCCCACTGTCCATAGAATCAAACGCAACTAGCTTTAGCATGGAGATTGATGGTGACAACGAGTAGATAGATCTTCAGCTACCCCGCTCCATTCATTGCCACTGATGGTCTTAGGGAGCTACAAGAGGAAGAAACGACTCAAATCGACCTCCGAGTAAAAATCCTTCATTCCAAGTCATACCCCGAGAGAGAGAGAAGAGAGGCATACCCGGGTGGTGAAGAAGTATTCGCCAGAGGAGGAACCGCTGGAGATGTCTTTGAAGAAGACCATGGCGCCCCCGACGGTAGGATGCGAGACGGCGAGAGCGAGGAAGCGGCTATAGCTTAGCAAGGAAGGAAGGAAGGAGGAAACAAGGAAATGTGACTTGTGGTCAGGGAGAAAAGGGGGCGCGGGTAGATATTTTGGCGGTAGGCCAAACTTTTGGAAATGTGGAGGGAAACTATGCGCGTGGTGCCGCCGGACATTCACTTTGAACGATTGTGTGCATCACAAACGATTCAAATTTTGGTCTCAAGGCATGGGAACATTCACTTTGAACGCGCGCGGTGCCGCCAGACCATTCACTTGGAACGATTGTGTGCATCGCAGACGATTCTTTTGCTTTACGCGCATGGGATGTGTTTGATAATTCAAATTTTGGTGGAAATTTCCCCGGGTACGTCATTGCATAATTTAACATCGCTTGCTAATTTGGGCACACAAAAGAGCGTACAGCAGACAGACCACACTTACTGAATCGAGCAATTTTAGTAATTACATAGAGCCAGTTGGCCTAAACGTTGCTCTAACAAAAGACCAGCATTAAAAACAAAGCCTAAGTACGCATAATTAAAAATCCGCCGCCGCGCCGGCCTATGCATCGCCGCTGTGAGATGAGACGTCGATGACTTGTCCTGGCAACATGCCGCCGTTGGTGGACTCCGCGTCCCCCCTGCTGAAGTTGACTGTGTCCTCGTCCTCAGCGCCACCCTCAAGGTTGTAGTACTTGTTGGAAATATGCCCTAGAGGCAATAATAAATTGGTTATTATTATATTTCCTTGTTCATGATAATCATTTATTATCCATACTAGAATTGTATTGATAGGAAACTCAGATACATGTGTGGATACATAGACAACACCATGTCCCTAGTAAGCCTATAGTTGACTAGCTCGTTGATCAATAGATGGTTATGGTTTCCTGACCATGGACATTGGATGTCGTTGATAACGGGATCACATCATTAGGAGAATGATGTGATGGACAAGACCCAATCCTAAGCATAGCACAAGATCGTGTAGTTCGCATGCTAAAGCTTTTTCTAATGTCAAGTATCATTTCCTTAGACCATGAGATTGTGCAACTCCCGGATACCGTAGGACTACTTTGGTTGTGCCAAACGTCACAACGTAACTGGGTGGCTATAAAGGTGCACTACGGGTACCTCCGAAAGTGTCTGTTGGGTTGGCATGAATCGAGACTGGGATTTGTCACTCCGTGTAAACGGAGAGGTGTCTCTAGGCCCACTCGGTAGGACATCATCATAATGTGCACAATGTGATCAAGGAGTTGATCACGGGATGATGTGTTACGGAACGAGTAAAGAGACTTGCCGGTAACGAGATTGAACAAGGTATCGGGATACCGACGATCGAATCTCGGGCAAGTATCGTACCGCTAGACAAAAGGAATTGTATACGGGATTGATTAAGTCCTTGACATCGTGGTTCATCCGATGAGATCATCGTGGAACATGTGGGAACCAACATGGGTATCCAGATCCCGCTGTTGGTTATTGACCGGAGAACGTCTCGGTCATGTCTGCATGGTTCCCGAACCCGTAGGGTCTACACACTTAAGGTTCGATGACGCTAGGGTTATAAGGAATAGATATACATGGTTACCGAATGTTGTTCGGAGTCCCAGATGAGATCCCGGACGTCACGAGGAGTTCCGGAATGGTCTGGAGGTAAAGATTTATATATGGGAAGTCCTGTTTTGGTCACCGGAAAAGTTTCGGGGTTTATCGGTAGCGTACCGGGACCACCGGGAGGGTTCTGGGGGTCCACCAAGTGGGGCCACCAGCCCCGGAGGGCTTCATGGTCCAAGTGTGGAAGGGGACCAGCCCTAGGTGGGCTGGTGCACCCCCCCACCAAGGCCCAAGGCGCAAGGGAGAGCGGAAGGGGGCAAACCCTAGGCTCAGATGGGCCTAAGGCCCACCTAGTGGTGCGCCCCCTCTCTCCCCCCTTGGCCGCCCCCCCTAGATGGGATCTAGGGCTGGCCTCCACCCCTAGGGTTGGAAACCTAGGTGGGGGCGCATCCCCTCCCCTCCCCCTATATATACTTGAGGTTCGGGCTGCCCAAGACACACGAGTTCCTCTCCTTCTTGGCGCTGCCCTACCCCTCTCCCTCCTCGTCTCTCGTAGTGCTTGGCGAAGCCCTGCTGGAGTACCACGCTCCTCCGCCACCACCACGCCATCGTGCTGCTGCTGGATGGAGTCTTCCCCAACCTCTCCTTCTCCCCTTGCTGGATCAAGGCGTAGGAGACGTCACCGGGCTGTACGTGTGTTGAACACGGAGGTGCCGTCCGTTCGGCACTAGGATCATTGGTGATTTGGATCACGACGAGTACGAATCCATCAACCCCGTTCACTTGAACGCTTCCGCTTAGCAATCTACAAGGGTATGTAGATGCACTCTCCTTCCCCTCGTTGCTAGATTACTCCATAGATTGATCTTGGTGATGCGTAGAAAATTTTGAATTTCTGCTACGTTCCCCAACAGTGGCATCATGAGCTAGGTCTATGCGTAGTTTCTGTGCACGAATAGAACACGAAGCAGTTGTCGGCGTTGATTTTTTCAATTTACTTGTCGTTACTAGTCTTATCTTGATTCGGCGGCATCATGGGATGAAGCGGCCCAGACCGACCTTACACGTACTCTTACGTGAGACTGGTTTCACCGACTGACATGCACTAGTTGCATAAGGTGGCTAGCGGGTGTCTGTCTCTCCCACTTTAGTCGGATCGGATTCGATGAAAAGGGTCCTTATGAAGGGTAAATAGCAATTGGCATATCATGTTGTGGTTTTTGCGTAGGTAAGAAACGTTCTTGCTAGAAACCCATAGCAGCCACGTAAAACATGCAAACAACAATTAGATGACGTCTAACTTGTTTTTGCAGGGTATGCTATGTGATGTGATATGGCCAAAGGATGTGATGAATGATATATGTGATGTATGACATGATCATGTTCTTGTAATAGGAATCACGACTTGCATGCCGATGAGTATGACAACCGGCAGGAGCCATAGGAGTTGTCTTAATTTATTTATGACCTGCGTGCCAACATAAACGTCATGTAATTACTTTACTTTATTGCTAACCGTTAGCCGTAGTAGTAGAAGTAATAGTTGGCGAGACAACTTCATGAAGACACGATGATGGAGATCATGATGACGGAGATCATGGTGTCTTGCCGGTGACGATGATGATCATGGAGCCCCGAAGATGGAGATCAAAAGGAGCAATATGATATTGGCCATATCATGTCACTATTTGATTGCATGTGATGTTTATCATGTTTATACATCTTATTTGCTTAGAACGACGGTAGTAAATAAGATGATCCTCATTAAAATTTCAAGAAAGTGTTCCCCCTAACTGTGCACCGTTGCGAAAGTTCGTCGTTTTGAAGCACCACATGATGATCGGGTGTGATAGATTCTTACGTTCGAATACAACGGGTGTTGACGAGCCTAGCATGTACAGACATGGCCTCGGAACACATGCGAAACACTTAGGTTGACTTGACGAGCCTAGCATGTACATACATGGCCTCGGAACACAAGAGACCGAAAGTTCGAGCATGAGTCGTATGGTAGATACAATCAACATGAAGATGTTCACCGATGATGACTAGTCCGTCTCACGTGATGATCGGACACGGCCTAGTTAACTCGGATCATGTAATCACTTAGATGACTAGAGGGATGTCTATCTGAGTGGGAGTTCATAAGATGAACTTAATTATCCTGAACATAGTCAAAAGGTCTTCGCAAATTATGTCGTAGCTCGCACTTCAGTTCTACTGTTTAGATATGTTCCTAGAGAAAAATTAGTTGAAAGTTGATAGTAGCAATTATGCAGACAGTAGAAGGCTTATGTCCTTAATGCGCCGCTCAGTGTGCTGAACCTCGAACGTCGTCTATGGATGTTGCGAACATCTGACATACACGTTTTGATGACTACATGATAGTTCAGTGCGTAATGCTAAATGGTTTAGAATTGAGGCACCAAAGACGTTTTTGAAACATCGCAGAACATATGAGATGTTCCAAGGACTGAAATTGGGATTTCAGGCTCGTGCCCACGTCAAGAGGTATAAAACCTCCGACGATTTTCTTAGCCTGCATAATAAGGGAGAAAAGCTCAATCTTGAGCTTGTGCTCAGATTGTCTGAGTACAACAATCGCTTGAATCGAGTGGGAGTTGATCTTCCAGATGAGATAGTGATGTTTCTCGAAGTCATTACCACCAAGTTGCTAGAGCTTCGTGATGAACTATAATATATCAGGGACATATACGATGATCCTTGAGATATTCGCGATGTTTGACACCACAAAAGTAGAAATCAAGAAGGAGCATCAATTGTTAATGGTTGGTGAAACCACTGGTTTCAAGAAGGGCAAGGGCAAGAAGGGATACTTCATGAAACGGCAAATCAGCTGCTGCTCTAGTGAAGAAACCCAAGGTTGAACCCAAACCCGAGACTAAGTGCTTCTGTAATAAGGGGAACAGCCACTGGAGCAGAATTACCCTAGATACTTGGTAGATGAGAAGGCTGGCAAGGTCGATAGAAGTATATTGGATATACATTGTGTACTTTACTAGTACTCCTAGTAGCACCATGGTATTAGATACCGGTTCGGTTGCTAAGTGTTAGTAAACTCGAAATAAAAGGCTGCGGAGTAAACGGAGACTAGCTAAAGGTGAGCTGGCGATATGTGTTGGAAGTTTTTCCCAAGCTTGATGTGATCAAGCATCGCACGCTCCCTCTACCATCGAGATTGGTGTTTGCGTTGAGCATAGACATGATTGGATTATGTCTATGTCAATACGGTTATTCATTTAAGGAGAATAATGGTTACTCTGTTTATTTGAATAATACCTTCAATGGTATTGCACCTAAAATGAATGGTTTATTGAATCTCAATCGTAGTAATACACATGTTCATGCCAAAAGATATAAGATAGTAATGATAGTACCACCTACTTGTGGCACTGCCACGTAAGTCATATCGGTATAAAACGCGTGAAGAAGCTCCATGTTGATGGATCTTTGGGCTCACTCGTTTTTGAAAAGTTTGAGACATGTGAACCATGTCTATTGGTGTATATGCATGAAGAAACTCCATGCAAATGGACCGTTTGGACTCACTTGATTTTGAATCACTTGAGACATGCAAATCATACCACATGGGCAAGATGACTCAAAGCCTCCTTTTCAGTAAAATGGAACTAGAAAGCAACTTGTTGGAAGTAATACATTTTGATGTGTGCAGTCCAATGAGTGCTGAGGCGTGTAGTGGATATTGTTATGTTCTTACTTCACAGATGATTTGAGTAGATGTTGAGTATATTTACTTGATGAATCACGAGTCTGAATTATTGAAAGGTTCAAGTAATTTCAGGGTGAAGTTGAAAGATCGTCGTGACAAGAGGATAAAATATCTATGATATGATCATAGAGATGAATATCTGAATTACGAGTTTGGCACAGAATTAAGACATTGTGGAAATCGTTTCACAACTAATACAGCCTGGAACATCATAGTGTGATGGTGTGTCCGAACATCATAACCGCACCCTATTGGATATGATGCATACCATGATGTCTCTTATCGAATTACCACGATAGTTTATGGGTTAGGTATTAGAGACAACCACATTCACTTTAAATAGGGCACCACGTAATTCCGATGAGATGACACCGTATGAACTATGGTTTAGAGAAACCTAAGCTGTCATTTCTTAAAAGTTTGGGGCTGCGACGCTTATGTGAAAAAGTTTCAGGCTGATAAGCTCGAACCCAAAGCGGATAAATGCATCTTCATAGGACACCCAAAACAGTTGGGTATACCTCCTGTCTCAGATCCGAAAGCAATAAGGGATTGTTTCTAGAATCGGGTCCTTTCTCGAGGAAAAGTTTCTCTCGAAAGAATTGAGTGGGAGGATGGTGGAGACTTGATGAGGTTATTGAACCGTCTCTTCAACTAGTGTGTGGCAGGGCACATGGAGTTGTTCCTATGGCACCTACACCAATTGAAGTGGAAGCTTATGATAGTGATCATGAAACTTCAGATCAAGTCACTACCAAACCTCGTGGGATGACAAGGATGCGTACTACTTCAGAGTGGTACGTAATCCTGTCTTGGAAGTCATGTTGCTAGACAACAATGAACCTACGAGCTATGGAGAAGCGATGGTGGGCCTGGATTCCAAAATGGCTCGAGGCCATATAATCCGAGAGAGGATCCATATATGAAAACAAAGTGTAGATTTTGGAAGAACTACTTGATGGTCGTAAGGCTGTTAGGTACATATGGATTTTAAAAGGAAGACGGACAATGATGGTAAGTATCACCATTAAGAAAGCTCGACTTGTCGTGAAGATGCTTTCCGACAAGTTCAAGGAGTTGACTACGATGAGACTTTCTCACTCGTAGCGATGCTAAGAGTCTGTTGGAATTATATTAGCGATTACTGCATTATTTATGAAATCTTGCAGATAGGATGTCATGTTTCCTCGACGATTTTTTGAGGAAAGGTTGTATGTGATACAACCGGAAGGTTTTGTCAATCCTGAAAGATGCTAATAAGTATGCAAAGCTCCAGCAATCCTTCTAAGGACTGGAGTAAGCATCTCGGAGTTGGAATGTATGCTTTGATGAGATGATCAAAGATTTTGGGTGTATACAAAGTTTATGAGAAACTTGTATTTCCAAAGAAGTGAGTGGGAGCACTATAGAATTTCTGATGAGTATATGTTGTTGACATATTGTGGATCAGAAATGATGTAGAATTTCTGGAAAGCATATAGGGTTATTTGAAAAGTGTTTTTCAATAGAAAACCTGGATTAGGCTACTTGAACATTGAGCATCAAGATCTATAAGGATAGATCAAAATGCTTAATGGTACTTTCAAATGAGCACATACCTTGACATGATCTTGAAGGGGTTCAAGATGGATCAGTCAAAGAAGGAGTACTTGCCTGAGTTGTAAGGTATGAAGTTAAGACTTAAAGCTCGACCACGACAGAAGAAAGAGGAAGGACGAAGGTCGTCCCCTATGCTTTCATCATAGGCTCTATACGGTGTGCCATGCTGAGTACCGCACCTGATGTGTGCCTTGCCACATATCTGGCAAGAGGGTACAAAGGTAATCTAGGAGTAGATCACCAGATAGCGGTCTAAATTATCCTTAGAGGAATAAGGATATGTTTCTCGGTTATGGAGGTGATAAAGAGTTCGACGTAAAGAGTTACGTCGATGCAAGCTTAACACCTATCCGGATAGCTCTGAGTAGAGATATCGGATACGTATAATGGAGCAACAATTTAGAATAGCTCCAAGTAGAACAGTTATTTGAAATGGCACCAAATGTAGCGTAGTAGTTGCATCTGCAAGATGACATAGAAATTTGCGAAGTACATACAGATCTGAATGCTGCAGACCCGTTGACTGAAACCTCTCTCACAAGCATAACATGATCAAACCCAAAACTCTTTGGGTGTTAGTCACATGGGGATGTGACCTTGAGTGTTAATCACATATCGATGTGAACTGGATTATTGACTCTAGTGCAAGTGGGAGACTGTTGGAAATATGCCCTAGAGGCAATAATAAATTGGTTATTATTATATTTCCTTGTTCATGATAATCATTTATTATCCATGCTAGAATTGTATTGATAGGAAACTCAGATACATGTGTGGATACATAGACAACACCATGTCCCTAGTAAGCCTCTAGTTGACTAGCTCGTTGATCAATAGATGGTTATGGTTTCCTGACCATGGACATTGGATGTCGTTGATAACGGGATCACATCATTAGGAGAATGATGTGATGGACAAGACCCAATCCTAAGCATAGCACAAGATCGTGTAGTTCGCATGCTAAAGCTTTTTCTAATGTCAAGTATTATTTCGTTAGACCATGAGATTGTGCAACTCCCGGATACCGTAGGAATACTTTGGGTGTGCCAAACGTCACAACGTAACTGGGTGGCTATAAAGGTGCACTACGGGTATCTCTGAAAGTGTCTGTTGGGTTGGCACAAATCGAGACTGGGATTTGTCACTCCGTGTAAACGGAGAGGTGTCTCTGGGCCCACTCGGTAGGACATCATCATAATGTGCACAATGTGATCAAGGAGTTGATCACGGGATGATGTGTTACGGAACGAGTAAAGAGACTTGCCGGTAACGAGATTGAACAAGGTATCGGGATACTGACGATCGAATCTCGGGCAAGTATCATACCGCTAGACAAAGGGAATTGTATACGGGATTGATTAAGTCCTTGACATCGTGGTTCATCCGATGAGATCATCGTGGAACATGTGGGAGCCAACATGGGTATCCAGATCCCGCTGTTGGTTATTAACCGGAGAACGTCTCCGTCATGTCTGCATGGTTCCCGAACCCGTAGGGTCTACACACTTAAGGTTCGATGACGCTAGGGTTATAAGGAATAGATATACATGGTTACCGAATGTTGTTTGGAGTCCCGGATGAGATCCCGGACATCACGAGGAGTTCCGGAATGGTCTGGAGGTAAAGATTTATATATGGGAAGTCCTGTTTTGGTCACCGGAAAAGTTTCGGGGTTTATCGGTAACGTACCGGGACCACCGGGAGGGTTCCGGGGGTCCACCAAGTGGGGCAACCAGCCCAGGAGGGCTGCATGGGCCAAGTGTGGGAGGGGACCAGCCCCAGGTGGGCTGGTGCGCCCCCCCACCAAGGCCCAAGGGGCAAGGGAGAGTGGAAGGGGGCAAACCCTAGGCTCAGATGGGCCTAAGGCCCACCTAGTGGTGCGCCCCCTCTCTCCCCCCTTGGCCGCCCCCTAGATAGGATCTAGGGCTAGCCGCCACCCCTAGGGGTGGAAACCTAGGTGGGGGCGCAGCCCCTCCCCTCCCCCTATATATACTTGAGGTTTGGGCTGCCCAAGACACACGAGTTCCTCTCCTTCTTGGCGCTGCCCTACCCCTCTCCCTCCTCGTCTCTCGTAGTGCTTGGCGAAGCCCTGCTGGAGTACCATGCTCCTCCACCACCACCATGCCGTCGTGCTGCTGCTGGATGGAGTCTTCCCCAACCTCTCCTTCTCCCCTTGCTGGATCAAGGCGTAGGAGACGTCACCGGGCTGTACGTGTGTTGAACACGGAGGTGCCGTCCGTTCGGTACTAGGATCATTGGTGATTTGGATCACGACGAGTACGACTCCATCAACCCCGTTCACTTGAACGCTTCCGCTTAGCGATCTACAAGGGTATGTAGATGCACTCTCCTTCCCCAACAGTACTCGTAGTAGTGGCTGCGCTAGAGCTCGCGTTGGTACTCCACCGCCGATTCCTCAATGGACAGACTCTTCACTACCTCGACCACGGCCACACGCAACTCCTCCTCTGGGTGCTCCTCGATCTCCGCCGCCTCCTGCATCTCCAGCTCCTGCTCGGCGACCTCATGAGGAAGCAGGTGCTCCATGGCCACCGCCGCCTTTTCAGGCATGGGTTGCATGCTCGAGTCTGAGGTGGCCTGGAATATCTTGGCGTGTGCATCCTCGATCTTGCCGTGGATGGCCTTGACCCGGGCCAGGGCGACATCAGCGGCACGGACGGCAGCTCGAGCGCTCTCGGCATTTGCAGCCGTCGTCACAGCAGCAGCTACAGCCATCTCGGCTGCTGCAGCTGCCCTATCGGCTGCCGCAGACGCCCTCTCGGCGGAAGCAGCTGCGCTCAATGCGGATGCGATGGCACTCTCGGCATAGACGGCCGCGCTCTCCGCGCAAACGGCGGCGCTCGGGGGTGGGGGTGGGGGGGACGCGGCCATCATACGGGCCTTCATGAAGTGTTTCCACGGCGTCATCTTTGCAAGAAGGGGTTGCGGGAATGGGGATCAGGATTCGTGGATTCGGGGGTTGCCCGCACTAGAGAAGACAAGCCGGCGAAGCTTAAGGGGGGAGACTTAAATAGACCCAGATATTTTCATCGCAAACGGTTCCTAGAAAACAACTGTGTGTGATGTTGTAGATATTTTTTATTAGCTATGAAAGACGAATTTGGAATAAAGTGCCAACGGATGGTGTTTTGAATGAACGAGAATTTTTTAGTACTAATAAAACTATCATGGCAAATCTTGGAAAATTTCAAGGGTCATTTGACCTTCTAAGACATTTAAGTGATTTTCTAGCCATTTAATGACCGTAATTGAAATTTGAACTACATGTACATGCAACAACTAACCATAACGGTTTGAAAACTCATATTTCGTGTACTTGTGTGTGATTTAATTTCACGTGCAGTAAATTGGAAGGAATTTTCAAACATATTGGTCTAACGGCTATGCCACAATTAAGCATGGAGCGACATGGCATTTTAATTCCAAAAAAATAAGAAACACATGAAACCTTGGTTGATGTAATGTCATGCCACCAATATGATGTGGTAAAAAATTGGCATGTTTGACCAAAGTTTGGACACACACCCCTCACAAATCAGAGCAACTCACTAGAAGGCTCGTGGTTCCGAGAGGGAGCAATGCATGTTTGATGACGAACGGGAGATAGCTTCCTCTTACGGCCTTAATTTTTTTCTATGTCTAACGTGTACTACTACAACTGCAATGTGACATTTTTGAAAATTCTAGGGGTCATTTGACCATTTAAAGACATTTAAGTGATTTTCTAGTCATTTAATGACCGTAATTCAAATTTGAACTACATCTACATGCAACGCTTAACCAAAATGGTTTGAAAATCATATTTGTGTACTTGTGTGTGAGTTAATTCCATGTGCAGTAAACTAGAAAAAAATTCAAACATATTTGTATCACGACATGGACACATATGCATGAATACGTATGCATGGAGTGGCATGACATTTTAATTCGAAAAAAAATCAGAAACACATGAAACCTTGGTTGATGTAATGTCATGTCACCAAGATGATGTGGTAAAGAAATTGGCATGTTTCACGGAAGTTTGGACACACACCACTCAAAAACCGGAGCAACTCGCTAGAACATTCGTGGTTCTGAGAGGGAACAATGCATGTTTGATGACGAACGGGAGATAGCTTCTTCTTACGGCATTCAAATTGTTTCTACGTCTAATATGCACTATGTCAACTGTAATGTGAAATTTTGGAAAATTCTAGGGGTCATTTGACCTTTTAAAGACATTTAAGTGATTTTCTAACCATTTAATGACCGTAATTCAAATTTGAACTATATTTACATGCAACGCCTAACCAAAACGGTTTGAAAAATCATATATGTGTACTCGTGTGTGAGTTAATTCCATGTGCAGTAAATTAGAAGGAATTTTCAAACATATTGGTCTCACGACATGGACACATGCATACGTATGCATAGAGTGACATGACATTTTAATTCAAAAAAATAGAAAAATGATCAAAACATATGAAAGCTTGGTTGATATAATGTCATGCCACCAAGATGATGTGGTAAAGAAATTGGCATGTTTGACGAACGTTTGGACACACACCTCTCACAAACCGGAGCAACTCGCTAGAAGGTTCGTGGTTTCGAGAGGGAACAATGCATGGTTGATGACGAACGGGAGATAGATTCCTCTTACGGCCTTTAAATTTTTTTACGTTTAACGTGCACTAATACAACTGTCATGTGAAAATTTGGTAAATTTCAGGGGTCATTTGACCTTTTAAAGACATTTAAGTAATTTTCTAACCATTTAATGACCGTAATTCAAATTTGAACTATATCTACATGCAATGCCTAACCATAATGGTTTGAAACATCATATTTTTGTTGTGCGCGAGTTAATTCCAGGTGCAGTAAATTAGAAGAAATTTTCAAACATATTGGTGCCAAGGCATGGGCACATGCATGGAGTGCATGCCATGGCATTTTAATTCCAAAAAATTAAAAAATGATCAGAAAAACATGAAACCTAGCTTGATTTAATGTCATCCACCAAGATGATGTGGTAAAGAAATTGGCATGTTTGACGAAAGTTTGGACACTCATCCCTCACAAACCGGAGCAACTCGCTAGAACATTCGTGGTTCCGGGAGGGAACAATGCATGTTTGATGACGAACGAGAGATAGCTTCCTCTTACGGCCTTCAAATTTTTCTACGTCTAACATGCACTACAACAACTGTAATGTAAAATTTTGGAAAATTCTAGGGGTTATTTGACCTTTTAAAGACACTTAAGTGTTTTTCTAACCATTTAATGACCGTAATTCGAATTTGAACTACATCTACATGCAACGCCTAACCAAAACGGTTTAAAAAATCATATCTATGTACTTGTGTGCGAGTTAATTTCATATGCAGTAAATTAGAAAGAATTTTCAAACATATTGGTCTCACGACATGGACACATGCATACGTATGCATGGAGTGACATGGCATTTTAATTCAAAAAAAAGAAAAACGATCAGAAATACATGAAACCTTGGTTGATGTAATGTCATGCCACCAAGATGATGTGATAAAGAAATTGACATGTTTGACGAACGTTTGGACACACGCCCCTCACAAACCGGAGCAACTCGCTAGAAGGTTCGTGGTTCCGAGAGGGAACAATGCATGTTTGATGACGAACGGGAGATAGCTTCCTCTTACGGCCTTCAATTTTTTCCTACGTTTAACATGCATCTGTCATGTAAAAATTTGGTAAATTTTAGGTGTCATTTGATCTTTTAAATATATTTAAGTTATTTTCTAACCATTTAATGACCATAATTCAAATTTGAATTACATCTAAATGCAACGCCTAACCAAAACGGTTTGAAAAATCATATTTTTCGGTACTTGTGTGTGAATTAATTCCATCTGCAGTAAATTATAAGGAAATTTCAAACATATTGGTGTCAAGGCATGGGCACATGCATGGAGTGCATGCCATGGCATTTTAATTCCAAAAAATTAAAAAATGATCAGAAAAACATGAAACCTTGCTTGATTTAATGTCATGCCACCAAGATGATGTGATAAAAAAATGGCCTGTTTGACGAAAGTTTGTACACACACCCATCACAAACCTGAGCAACTCACTAGAAGGTTCGTGGTTTCGAGAGGGAACAATGCATGTTTGGTGATGGATGGGAGATAGCTTCCTCTTATGGCCTTCAAATTTTTTCCTATGTTTAACATGCACTAATACAACTGTCATGTGAAAATTTGGAAATTTTCATGGGTCATTTGACCTTTTAAAGACATTTAAGTGATTTTCTAACAATTTAATGACAATAATTCAAATTTGAACTACATCTACATGCAACGCCTAACCAAAACGGTTTGAAAAATCATATTTTTGTGTATTCGTGCGCGAGTTAAAAAATCATCAAACGATGTAAATATCTGGTGTTCAAAAAAGAAAATGTAAAGATCTGGCAAGACAACCGGCCCCCACAAGATTGGCACTCTATGTTGCGGCTCGAGGTTTGGTAGGTGATTGGCGGGGATCATTAATCAGACACGGTTCTGTATTGGGAACCATCAGCTATTATGTTCACACACGGATTTGCTGCAGGAATTATGTGTAATTCAAACTACAGTACTCGTAAATTCCGGCGACCGACATGTGTACTGTCCCCATCGATCTAGATTTCGACCGCCAATAAATACTACCTTGTCGTCGTCGTCCCGCATGCATTCTCATCTACATCCTCCCCTCGCTCGCCCCCCCCTCTCTCTCTCTCAAATCTCTGCCATGGCGCCGCCGGTCTGCCCACGTGCCGACGAGGAGTCGCCGCCCCCCGAGGACGCTCACTCGATTAGCCGCGACGAGGACCCCTACGTGCCGCCTGAAGAGGTTGCGCCGGACCTCCCAACTTTGGATTGGTTTTGGGGCCAGTACAATCTTTGTCTGTGAAAGTCGCTGCCGCCAGCTGAGAAAGCCAGGAAAGTGGCGTTCAAGAAGGAGATGGCGGTGGAAGAAGCCTGGTACTAGGCGGCCTGTGAAGCCCGTGATGCCGCCTGGAAAAAGGAGGCGACGGAGCTTTGGGGGCGGGCGCGTCGTCATGCCGAGGAGGTGTACGAAGATGGGTACTTCGCGAGGAAGGTCATAGGCGTTGGACGCCTCGTTGCTGCGTGGAGGTGGGTTGATAAGCTCCAGGGTGCCACCGGCGAGGAGCTCCGGTGGGCGCCCAACGAAATGGCAAGATCAGCCGCGCGCGTCCGTCAACAAACGGCAGATCGATACGTCAAGCACTGCGAGGCGGAGGAGTTGGAGTACTGCCTCCTCCGCACTGGGAAGACGCCACGCACCAGGGAGCTACTAGCGAGGGGCTGCCGGAATACTGGCCCGACGAGGGATTATTAGTTTTAGTATTGTTCGTTTTCAATTTTATGCATTGTACCTAGTAGTTAAGTACCATCACGTATATGTGATATATATATATTATGAATTCCATTTTCTATCTATTTTTTATACTAATTTGAATCTAGGTGTTATCATCCACATATATAGAATGGAAAGCGTATATACACACATTGAAACAGAACATATAAGAATGGAAAACAGAGTACACATATTGAAACAGAGCAATACTATGATTGCTGTGAATACATAGCTATCCATGTTGAAATGACTTTTCAAAATAAAACGAGTCCATGAGACCATGACCAGCAGCCCTTGCCTAGGGTAGCTCTTGGCTCTGCCTGAACTCGTGCAGACGTTCGTCCAAGCGGTCGACACGCTCGCGGTATAACTGGAGCGCGATCTCGAGCTCCAAGTTGGCTATTTCATCGGAGATCACCAGCTCGAGGATGCGAAGGCCATGTTCCTCTACTGCACCCAGGTGGACACTTGGGCCAAGGAGGCAGTCGAGCCTATGGACCAGCGCGTTAGCATCCAGCGGGCCACGGACAAGGCGAGCAGCGGCACCCATGCGAACGGCGTGGCGGGCGTCCGGTGCAAGTATGGCGCGACCAGCCTCTGGTGCATGTACAGCGCTGAGGGCCTCTGCCCACTCCTGGCGAGGAATGAGGGTATTGACAGGACATGTACCCAGATGCGACGCCATGTCGACAGTAGGCAAGCGCCGCTTGATCCGCTCTTGCTGTGCGGCGCGCCGCGCCTCTCGCTCTGCGGCGCTCCAATGGCCTCGCCGTGCGGCGAGCCGCAACCTATCGGCACGGACACGCCTAGCTTGCTCTGTGGCGCGCCATCGATCATGTTGTGCGGCGAGCTGTAGCCTGTCGACGCTGACATGCCTATCTTGATCCGCGGTGCTCAAGCGCCATGCGCCAAAGGTCTGCTCAACCATGGCAATGACGCGCATCACGGCATCGTCCATCGTGTTGCTGGAGAGCGCCTTGGCCTCAATGGGCCGTGGCGCCTGCTCGTTTTCCTCGTCGACGAGGTTGATGACAGAGGCGATGCTTTAGTGGGTTGGCATGCTTGGAAAAGGTGGATGTGCTACAGGCAGCGCTTGTCGCCTCCGTGCGTCACGCGCCCCCTATGCGCAATATAGCAGGGTGGCGGGAAACATGTGAGGAAATGGCGGGAAACGGTGGTGTGTTCATAAAACGCCATCAATTAATGGAAACTTAGCATCGAGCTAGCACAAGAAGTAGATGATGATCAGATGAACACGGACCACACTAGGGAACCCATCGGTGCTGAATTCATCAATCCCAAACGGTTGACTACTAGCAAGCGTTTGCCCACAACACACACGGTCTATTCCATCACAAATAGGTCGGATGGATCAACTGTATGCCACGTATCGCACATTGTCAAAAAGTAATGCGGTAGACCTTCTTTAACATGTGTTTAAAAATAATAATAAAAAACAAGGACCTCGAGGTTAAATTAGCTGAGGGAATGGGATGACCGAAATGCCCCATCTCTTCACCTAATTTAACATCAACACAACTTCCCATCCAATCTCCCATCCGATGGCTGCTCCAGCCTGAGCACACTTAACTTGATAGTTTTCTTACATGAGCTACTGGTGGAACAGCTAGTCCATGCTGATAGGAATGCCTCTTCACATCCTTATGACGTATCCGGATGACCGCCCGTCCCACAATGGCCAATAGATGTTGTGTAGACAGAGCATCTCACATACGTCTTATTAGAAGCAACCGTCTGCGTTATTATCGGTCTTCGCACACATTTCTGATTACATAACTGTTTGCCGCGTATCACACACATCTTGTTATATTGAACCGTTTCTGTTCTCTTGCCTAATCACAAACAGTTCATCCGAGTGAACCGTATGTTGTACATCGCACACACCTTGATCGAGTTGATCGTTTCTTTTGTGTTGCCTAATCACACACAGTTCATCCCAGTGAACCGTATGATGTATATCGCACACGCCTTCATCTGGCTGCCCATTTCTTTTGTTCCTCCTCATCGCAAACAGTTAATTGAGCTGAACCGTATGCCTTGCATCGCACACGCAACTAAAACCTGAACCGTGTTTGATGCATCCTCCATCACAAACGTTTTGCACCTTTTTTGATGGTTATTTTACACCACCATTTACGATTATGGCATCGCACACAGTTTCGTCGAAGGGTCTCTGATCGTATTATCGCGTTAGCAGCATCCCGCAGTAGTGTGGTATATACTTGCTAACAAAAATAACATTGCTAACACTCAAGAACATAAAAGTGATGTGAAATTTACTACTTTTTCATATATTATTTGACCATTTTTTATTCTCGCAACAAATGTATCTGGTATAATCCGGTGTTTACATGTGCTCCTGTCGATTCTCAAATAAAGACCCATTCAAAAAACCAAACAAGGTATTTAGTTAACATAGTTTTAAATACAACTGATAGGGTGTCGATCGGATAGAGAATAGGAACCTAATTGATCTTGAGGGTCTAATTCAAATTATTTTGCTTCTCTGTGGTACATGCTATCTATAAATGTTGTGGACTTTGCTTGTGCAAATTAAGCTTTTTATTTGCTATCACTCATTGTGAAAATTAAGTCAATGATCTCTTGGGCGTACTAGACAACAGTATAATTGTTAGTAGTATATTTTACTATATGAGGCATTCATCTTCCGGGCATAGGGTGGTGATGTCTACTACGCAACTTTATTCTCGTAGACTCGTGTTGGGCCTCCTTGCGCAGAGTTTTATAGAACAATAGCAATTTTTCCTTAAGTGGATGACCTAAGGTTTATCAATCCGTGAGAGGTATAGGATGAAGATGTTCTCTCTCAAGAAACCCTACAACCAAATAATAAAATCTCTCTTGTGTCCCCAACACACCGAATACAATGGTAATTTGTTTAGGTGCACTAGTTCGGCGAAGAGATGGTGATACAAGTGTAATATGGATAGCAGATATTGGTTTTTGTAAGACGAACAATAAAAAATAGCAAGGTAGCAATTGATAAGACAGAGCACAAATGATATTGCAATGCTTGAAAATGACGCCTAGGGTACGTAATTTCACTAGTGCAATCTCCCAACAATGTTAATATAATTAGATCATATAACCGTCCATCAACGTGCGATGAAGAATCACTGCAAAGTTTCTATCTAGCGGAGAACATAAGAAGAATCGTTTGTAGCTATTCTTTCCGATAGATCTATCCAAAAGTTCGTACTAAAATAACACCGAGTTATTCTTTCCGATCGATCTATCAAGAGTTCGTACTAAAAAAACACCAAAGCAACTTCAGATTCATAATACTCAATCCAACACAAAGAACTTCAAAGAGTGCCCCAAGATTTCTACCGGAGAAATAAAAGACGAGAACGTGCACCAACCCCTACACATAGATTACCCCAATGTCACCTCGGGAATCCGCGAATTGAGTGCCCAAACACATATCAAGTGAATCAATATGATACCCCATTCTCGCCATGAGTATTCATATGCAAGACATATATAAACGTATTCAATCCAATAAAACGAAATCTCAAAGGGAAAACTCAATTCATCACAACAAGATAGAGAGGGGAAAACACCATATGATCCGACTATATTAACAAAGCCTGTGATACATCAAGATTGTGACATCTCAAGAACACGACAGAGAGATTAAACACATAGCTACTGGTACAAACCCTCAGCCCCGATGGTGGACTACTCCCTCCTCATCGTGGTGGTTGCCGTGATGATGAAGATGGCCACCGGTGATGATTGCCCCCTCCGGCAGAGTGCCTAAACGGGGTCTAGATTGGTTTCTCGTGGGTACATAGCCTTGCGGCGGCGAAACTTCTGATCTAGGGTAACCCCGAGGGTTTTTGGAATATTTGGGAATTTATAGGGTAAAGAGGGGGTGCGGGAGGCCGCCGAGGTGGGCACAACCCACCTGGGGTTATGCCCCCCTCGGGGCACCTCCCAGGTGCTACTCTGTCACACCCTAGTTAGTTCAAGCATTAGAGTGTGCATCATGTTTAAATTCCTTTTAAATTTGAAATGGGGATGACTTAACCCCCAGCACCCCCCTGGAACAACTAGGGTTTACTAAAATTATTTTCAATGAACCCAAAATGCCCTTCACAAAATGTTCATCATTTCTGGATTGGGCTAAAACCCCTGGCAAAAATGGTGCACTCTTTTCTAGGACATTCTGGATTTTCTTGAATTAAATCATAAGTATTTGAATTTGGGAATTTAAATGCTATAAAATAATTTAAATGCTCAAATAATTATGGAAATAAGTGTGGGCTGTTGGGAATAATCTAAACAGAGCCCCTGATTATTTTCAGGATTTTTAAAGATGTCTAGGTATTTTTAATAAAGCCCAACAGTTGCAGAAAAATAGAAAACATAAAACAAAATAGAAAACCAGAGAGAGGACTTACCTGGCTTACCTGCAGCCCAGCTGTGCGGCCCAACACTGTAGCCAGCCCAGCCCAACTCCTCCCCTGTCTTCAACCTCGTGCCAGTAGGCACGAGGGCGTGTGCCCGCGGCACGCACGCGCGCGCCCGGCCACCTCCTGCTTTCCCGGGGCGCCCTGAGCCTTCCGTCGCGCCACGCCAACCCCCCAGACCCGTATGGATCGATCTCTCCCTCCCTCAATCTCCCCGTGCTCCTCTCCCTCCTCTGGCTCTCCTCTCGCACGCACCGAGAGCCATTGTCGCCGCCGCACGCCGTTGCCGCGCCCACCGCCACTGCCTCGCCTCTCCGACAAGCCCATTAGCTCCACGCTGCCGTCCTCGACCTCTCCGTCGACCCACGCAAGCTCGGACGACCCCAAGACGACGTGGTGACCTTCTTCCCCGTCTACGGCCGCCGGATGCCGTCGTTCGATTCGCTAGCCTCAAGTCCTCCCCGAGATCACTAGCCTGCTCCACGAGTTCCCTGTGAGCCCATCTTTCCTCCGCCCTCTCCCCGTCGTCTCTTACGACCTCTAGCCGTGGTTTCCACCTCGGCCGGAGCCCGCCGCCGCCTCCACAAAGCTCGCCGTCGCTAGCAGCCCTGCCTGGCCAAACCAATCACGTAGGCGTGCTCTGGGCATCCCCAGGAAGCCGCAGCACGCCTCAGGCCGCTTGCTAGTGCACCGCAACCCTCGCGCCTGAGCTCGCCGAGCTCCGGCCGCCGCACTTGCCCTCGCCGCCATCGCTGTAGGGCACCCCAGCTGCTGCCTCTGGCCACAATGGATGCGTGCGAGCCTGGGCGTCTCGTAGAGCCCCTCCGCCACTCTTCCGGTCGCCGGAGGGCGAGTTCCGACGCCCTCCACCGTCCCTGGCGTCGCCGGCGACGAGCCGCGGGTCAACTCCGGCGAGTTAACCTGGGGGTTTGACCCGCTGACCAGGGGTTTGACCTCCCCAAGCCCCTGCTTAATTAGCATTAGGTTAATTAGTGTTAAATTAACTTAGTTAATTAGATGAGCCACTGACATGTGGGCCCAGGGCCTAACTAACCTAGTTTAGTGCTAACTAAACAGTAACTAACTCTGTTAGTTAGCTGAGACACTGACTGATGGGGCCCACCAGTCAGGTTTGACCTGGGCTGGCGCCTTTGACCCGCTGACGTCACAGTGACGCAGTGCTGACACATTAATTCAATTACTTGATTTATTCTTTAATAGGAAATTCCAGAAAATAGTCAAAACTTCTAAAAATCATAGAAAATCAACCATAGCTCCAAATGCAAAGATTTATATATGAAAAATGATCAGAAAAATTCAATCTATCCATCTGTAATGATTTCATGCATGACAAAACAAGTTAACCTTGCTGTTTAAGCAGAATAAGGTGATGCACTAATAAGGCCATGTTTAATGAGCTAATATTTGAATCTTTGATTCAAATGAGTTCATCCCCTTCTGTTTTAGCTTGCATTAGGCCAAGACACTTTCATATTTCCATGTCATAGCATGCATTATATTGTTGCATATTGCCATGTGTTGATTATGTTTCGGTGTGTCTTTCGTGGTAGGTTCTGCCTCCGAGGATAACCCCGAGTATCCGTCTGAAGGGCAGTACCCTACTACCACTACAACAGGCAAGCAACCCATTGATCATTCCAATACAAACCCATGTTCTCGCTTCTGCTCTTGTTTACTACATTAAGACAACGCGATTCAAACTGCTGTGTGCTACGGTAGTTGAACCCTTATCCTCTGCATGACCTGTCATTGCCACATAACTAGATGAAACCCACTAGCATGTGTAGGAGTTGATTGAGCCATGTATGTGATTCCTACCTTGCTATGCCTGCTGTGCTTAGAGTTGCGTCAGGTCTGGTTCATCTGGGTGATGGGCTAGAGTGAAATGTTTATGTCGGTAATGTGAGGGATGTGTTGAACATGTTTTGGTAAAGGTATCGATGAGAGGCCATGTAGGAGTACACGGTGGGTTGTTTCATTGAGACCGTCCATAAGAACTGAGATCTGTATGTGTGATTTAAGATGCAGTTACTACCGTACATTGGGCCCAAAACCAATGGACCCTCTCGGCTTCTTAAATACCCTAGTACTCTGTCCAGGAGTTGCAAATAGTTTCTGGTGTTTGTAGGTTATGTGTTGGCGGCCGTGCGTAGCGAACCCTAGGGGTGGGCTATGTTGCGGTAGATACACCGTGGCACGGTGTACCGAGTCACCCATTTGGTGTCTCGGGAACCCTGTTCACATCGTTCGGGGCCGTATGTGGAAACCTCGGCCGGACTCCCTGTGGATGGAACCTGGATAGGCGATAAACCTGGACTAGAGACTTAAGTGTTTAGGTAGGCCGTGGCCGACACCCTCGCTGGGCTTTCGCTTGAAGGTTGCCGAGTACATGTCGTGTAAACGACGGTAAGTGGTGAAAGCGTGTATGAAGAAGTATATCCCTGCAGGGTTAACATCATCTATTCGAATAGCCGCGTCCGCGGTAGAGGACTACTTGGTTGCCTATACAGTTCATAGACAAGTAAATGGATACTACTAAAAGACTCAAGATAAGTGTGAGTACCGGGGATGTCCCTCTCGTAGGATGACCAGGGAGGATCCCCGGTGGAGTATTGTGTTGGTGAGTAGTGGACTCGTGTGCGAAAACTATTTTACTAGTGGAGTTCCGTAGGATAGCTTAGCCAAGAGTCAAAGCTGGCTTGCTGCAATAACCCCACCACCTTCTTGAGAATGAGCATGTATAGTAGGTTCTGTTGTAAGCCTTGCTGAGTACTTTGTACTCATGTTTGCTTAATTACTGTTTTCAGATGACAACACCGCCCCCTCCGATGGGTTCTACGTAGACCTTGATGTCGACGAGTGACTAGCCACCCAGGTGGTGATCGTGGCCATGGAGGGCCCTATGTAGATGATCAGGCTTCGGAAGCCTTCTTTCTTTCTAGTGTCTGTACTCAGACTAGTTGCTTCCGCATGTGTTTGTATGATTGTATGACTTGAGTGTCGGGTCATGTGACCCCTATCTGTATGAACATGTTATGTATGGCTCTCTGGAGCCTTTAAATAAAGTACTTGAGTTGTAGAGTTTTGTTGTGATGCCATGCTGTATGTACTCATATCGGGCATATTGTGTGTATGATTGAAATGCTTGGTATGAGTGGGATCCGACAATCTAGTTGTTTATCCTTGGCAGCCTTTCTTATGGGGAAATGTAGTCTAGTGTTCCTCGAGCCATAGTAGTCTGCTACAGCCCGGTTCACCGGAGTCCTGCTAGCCCAGCACTACTACTCAGGGCACTTGACTGGCCGGCATGTGTTTCACGTCATTCCTATGTTTGTCCCTTCGGGGAAATGTCACGCGGTGACATCCGGAGTCCTGCCTAGCCTGCTACAACCCGGGTTTCCCCGGAGTCCTGTTAGCCCAGTGCTACAGCCCGGAATCACTCGCTGATGACCGACATGCTCGATGCGATTCATGTATGCCTGTCTCCATAGGTCTGTGCCGCTTTGGGTTCACGACTAGCCATGTCGGCTCGGGTTCTCTGTCATATGGATGCTAGCGACACTATCATATACGTGAGCCAAAAGGCGCAAACGGTCCAGGGGCATGGTAAGGCGACACCCGTGAGATACCGTGCGTGAGGCCGCAAAGTGATATGATGTGTTACCGGCTAGATCGATGTGGCTTGGAATCGGGGTCCTGACATACTCTGGCCCATTGGATGTCCTCTGGTCCATAAAAAATCCACAAAAAGTTTTGCGGTGTTTGGACTCCGTTTGATATTGATTTCCTGCGATGTAAAAACCAAGTAAAAAACAACAACTGGCACTGGGCACTGGGCCAATAGGCTAGTCCCAAAAAATGATATAAAGTAGCTATACAATGATTGTAAAACATCCAAGAATGATAATATAACAACATGAATACTTCATAAATTATAGATACGTTGGAGAGTATCAGGTAGTCGCCTATTTATGTGGCCAATGGATGAGCCCTGACCTTGCCATTTCTGCTGAAAATATTGTAGAAACAATAATGTTTGCATATTTTATTCGATATCCAAGGAGATTTAGAAAGAAAGAACTAGTTATGCACCTGGCCTATGGACGAGCCCTGGCCTTGCCATTCATGCTGGATTTGTCCATTCCCTTGACATCAGCAGTCAATCTAGTCAAATATATATTTAATGGTTTAACCCCATTGACCCATATAACACATCATTGTGGTTTGACAACTACAAGGAAGAAGTTGTGAAATTAACTAGTTGTATTCACTGTATTCTCTTGTCGACAACAAGTTGTATTTCCAGTCTTTGATATTCCGGTTACCTTGATTAGTTACCTTGATATTCATACTCATTCAGAGTTACAGAATTCTAAGTACCCCCATTTACCAAATCTCAACTTTGTCACACTCCCCACAAGCATGTGAAATCGTCTTGCCGCTCCCCTCACCATTCATTTTGTCTTGAAATATGAAAAGGTATTGTGTTAGATGTTAATTAAAAGCTAGCTTGGAACAACACAAACCCCACATCACTCTTGCAACGCAATGTCACATAGTGAGCTGCATACCTACCTATATTCACCTTATTGGCTTATCACGGGCATGCAATTAATCAACTTTTAATTGTCTAACCTACCCTAATCCTTTACCCACATCTATCTATTTTGGCAAAAAATGGACTGTTGGCAAAGCAATCATACATTCCTTCCTCTTGTATTTTTGAAATCCAGCCCTGATTCTATCCTTGATTTCCCCCTTATCCCGACTCCAGAAATCATATGTATATTGCACTATAACTTCATTTACACACACTCTTGTTCCTTTCATGCTCCTCAAGAACACGTGTGAACCATGACACTTCACATCTTAGTCTGATCCATTTGATATATGTAAAGCATGGAAGGATTGTGTGTTTAGTATTGAATGCGACATAAAAATACATACCTTGTTTTCTTCACATCTTTGAGCCAATAAGAAAACACAGAACCTATTGGTAAACTACTAGTATCTTCAGCTTCGGTCATGTTTCATGGAACTCTATTGATAACTCATCACTTGTATGTCACCTTATCACATTATCACAAGTATTGCCTTACTGCATTTTTCCTTCCATTCGCATTGTGCTCATCGTGAGAATAGAAGAAATCATGGACCTCTTCCAGTTTCTTTTACACATTTATTTACATATACTCCATAAGAAGAGAACGTTTCAAATGTAAAATGTCAAAGGTCAACTAGAAACCGTAATTGATTCCATACAACATAAATATGACTACTTACGCTAGATCACTAGGGATGGAAACACGTGAAGGGAAGGATGGAAGTGGTCACAATAGTTGGAAAGGGGTGCATTTTTCCTATAAAGAATGGCTGGTCCTTATCAACTCTGTCGGTTGTAATATGGTTCATTACATGATGTCCTTCTTCCACGCGCGAAATGAAGTTGAATGTATTTGTGTGGGTGCTTATTATTGATAGTTTTAAGAAGCAGAGACACTTTAATTCCGGTAAATATTAATTACTCTTGCGTCTTCTGTACTACTTATACTGAAGAAAGCGTTGAGCACCTTATTTCTATTGGCCCTTAAGCATTTTTCTTGTTGGACATGCTTCAAATCTAGTGGTCTCCGAATGCCACGCAGATTGCTTCTATACCAAGCTAAAGTGCTGTTTTTTTTGCAAAAGAAGCTAAAGTGCTGTTGGTTTGTAACCTATTTTTTGAAATCTTTGTTTCCATGGCTTGGAATTTGGAAGGAGCACAATAATTTCATTTTTGAGGTCAGTTCTTGTAGCTTGTATAGTTTATCTCTAGCAAAAAGAACTAGAAGCACACCATGGAACTAGCTCCTAATTGCAAACTTATATGCTGAAGGAGGACAGGGGCAGTGGGATGATGTAGAGCTAGAGAGCTGATGGTGAAGTGGTGCAGAGGTCGTAGACGATTCGAGAGCCTCAGTGAAGCCACAGGATGATGCCTCCACTGACTGAAACTGGCCTGTTGCCCGCTGTCGCCAAGGTAAGTGAGACCATGATTTCTCCTTATCGCCTCTGATCATCGGTCATGAGGCGTCTTGCCAAGCAAGATGACTAAGGATGGAGTGGATGAAAAAAAGTGGTCGTCCTCGGCTTAATCACCTGGAACTAGACGCAGTTACCATGCACAAAACACATGTAAAAATCACCTAGCTCCAACTAGGGGGTGGAGGGCGAGCATCGACTGCACGGTGAACTCAGTAGCCTCTGTGCATTGCAAATGATGATAGTTCTTCTTCTTACTTGGTTGTTCACTTGTTCTGCATTTTACAAGTTTCAGAAATATTGGCTAATCGGGCAAACTGTGCCATGCTGTCGCTGTGTAATAAAGGAGAAATGTCTAACAGCTCCCGGGTGCCCCTACACCCTCATGAACAGTAAATCTATATCTACTAGTAGAATGCCCGTGCTTTGCTACGGGCGCAGACGCAAGAGAAACATAGATGAACACAAGAGCATAAGTTGTGGTCATCTTTTATCTTCTCCAACAAAATGTAGTCCCTCGGCTTTTCTATATACAGCTAATGTACTTTTATATACATACCATAATTGTGGGAAGACAGCTTGTAAGGCAAGAAATCCACCAAAAATGAAAAAACAAAGGAAGTAAAAAGTTTAGAAAGTTGAACCATCTCAATAAACATAGGAAGAAATATAAAGGAGATAATTCAATAGTCAGTACAAAAGAATAGGTCTTAGCATAACATAAACTATGTACATCCAAATTGCTAGGTAGATCCTCTGGTAGACTACTCCTGCAAGGACGTCCAGCATGCTGCTCCCCTTACTTCTAAACACATGAAGAACTCAACATGTATGTGTTGAATGAAAAGATCCTCATGAAAAGTTAAAATATTCGATCAAGGTTTACCTTTAACTACATCCTTCTTAAATGTCATTCTTTGCATAGAATCTTCACTCTAGCAACATTGTATCATGTAGAGATCACCTTTTTCATGACAAACACCCTTCACAATAGAAAATCTATATCAGAGTAGAAATTATAGGTAGCCTTTATGAGAATATACTAATGGTCAGATCGGGTATCAACTTCATCACACTTCCAGCCTTTACCATCATTCCTCATATTGTACATCATCTCATGTGCTTCTCCTTTCCGCTCTCCATTTGCACCTTCCACACAATGCAGCCATAACCACATGCAGCATGACCCTTTGACGGGTCCATAGACGTTGGTTACACTGCAAGAAAATAATGCTACATTTCGGTATTCCACATAAGTGCTAAAAAGTTAGCTAGGCAGAATGAAAGTTTTCTAGGCTTTTAATCCTTGCATCATGCAACTATTGTCTTTCTATCATATGGCCTAGACAGCATTTAGGATACACACTCAGATATATGGTGTTACTGCAGTCCCAAGATCTAGTTTACTCACTTGTGAAGTGACATGAAACAGGTAGTGTTGGTTTATATGGAAGATAATTCTTTAATGATGTATATGCTATTGTGTGTGAATTATTTGTAGAATGAAATTCTTTCTAGACAAAGATTGTTGTAACTTTCTCGGAGAAAAATAATTATTATTTGCATAATGAAATTCTTTCCAGACACAGACCGCCGAGCACATGGAGATGGATGCCTCTTACCTCGCAGGGCAGCACCTCTCCCAGGAGATTCCCAAACGATGAAATCCCCCTCGCAACAGGCGCGACGTCGGCCAACATCAAACACCTCGCCGTGTGTTTGCGAAATTTAGATAGCAGCAGCAATATCAAAATTCGGCTAGCAGTAGGAGAGCAGTGGTGCAGCACCGCATCATCGCTATCTCTCTCGTTCTCCTTTTCACACCCGGTCGAGCCCGTTCCTTTCTTATCTGCCTCCACTTTCTCCCCGACGACCCCACCGGTGATGATCCCGCCACCCCTGCTTCTTTCCCATCGTCGATTACCACGGCTATCATATGGTGCCGGCAGCATGCACCGTTGCTGCAGAGCGTCACCCGGCGGGCACTGAGTGGCTGATGACAACAATGTGCTAAAATATATTTATGCTGGTTACCTGCACAAGTTTGAGACCTTTTAAAGTACAATCACCTCAGTACTATAATTTAAGCAGGATTAAAGGATGAGTATAAGAAATCATAGCTGGATCAGTGGTAGTACAAGAATCACAAAAACAAGTCTACATGGATGAAAATTGTGATATAAGTAGCTTACCATGTTCCCGAGGCCCAACATTATGTTGTCATCAGAAGTGCTTCCTGGGACAATCCTCGAGGCCAACAAATTCCTAGGGACAATATGCCTCACCTAAAGATCTATCTTCTTACTCCCTCCGTTTCGAATTACTTGTCACGGGTATGGATTTATCTAGATGTATTTTAGCTCTAGATACATCCATTTCTGCGATGAGTAATTTGGAACGGAGGGAGTACTTATCAGCTGCAACCCAGGCAAGATGAACTCGTTTGTTATTGTGACCCTAACATTTTCTCTGAAACATATATCTATCAAGAAGACCCAAAAAAATGTAGAAAAATAGGAGCATGAGAAGCAGCACACACATCTTTCCGTTGGGCAGCCTCACATGACTAACAGTTAATATGCATATCAGAATGTAGAACTCCCAAAAGTGCATTACTTAGAAATCACAACACTCCTCAAAAAAAAAAAATCACAACACGTTAGATCATCTATGGTTTGTATAAACTCCCAAAACTTAGATGCATGTATAACCAGGCCAAAAATACAAATACCATGCATGGTTGCCCGGAACTCACCATGCCCACGCTAGTACTCCTGGCCGTCTCATGCATTCTACTGCTCCTAGTGCGTAGCATAACGCGAACCATAAAACCTACCGCGCAGCGCCTACCACCGTCCCCGCAGGGTCTCCCGATCATCGGCAACCTCCACCAGCTCGCCGCGCTCCCGCACCGTGCCCTGCAGACGCTCGCCGCGGCGCACGGGCCCGTCATGCTGCTCCGCCTCTGCCGCGTGCTCACCCTGGTCGTCTCGTCCGCGAACGCGGCGCGCGAGGTGCTGCAGCTGCAGGACCACGCCTTCGCCAACCGGTCCGCGCTCGCATCCCACGGCGGCTCCTCTACGGCTGCACGGACATCGCCTTCGCTCCCCACAGCATCTACTGGCGCGGCGTGTGCAAGATCGCCGTGCCCCACCTGCTGAGCCCGCTAGGGTGCGCGCCTACCGCGGCGGGCGCGAGGAGGAGGTGGCCAAGCTTGTCCGGAAGGTGGAGCAGCAGGCACATGAAGGCGGCGACGTGGTGCGGCTGAGCGAGCTCCTGAACGGCTTCACCAAGGATGTGAACGGGCGGATCGTGCTTGGGGTGCGCACCTCGGGCAGGGCCGGGTGGCGCGCCAAGGTGGACGCACTGCTCGGGTAGTTCCACGTCGGCGAAAACTTCTCGTCGCTGGCGTGGGTGGCCGCCGTGGTCGGGAGGGACGCCAAGGTTAGCAGGGCATTCAAGGGGATTGATCGCATCCTCGTGGAGATCCTCGAGCCCCTGCCACCCCGCTCCCCTCCGCAAAGATCCGCCGCCACGCGTGTTGTTGGGAGGAGAAGGCAGTGACCAACAACGCCCAATCAAGGGAATCCGGATCGAGCCCAGGCATCTACATGGCCTTCCCCACCATCTTGTAGTCCCGTGTGTGGCATCTCACTGTGGTGGAAGGAGATGGCGCCGGGCGAGGGGATCCCTCCCAAAATGAAGTGAGGGGAGGCATGTGCCATCCCGACGTGAGGGGACACCACCGGCGATAGGATTAGGAAGGGCGGGTGATCTCCGTTGGGGTAAGAAGGTTGCGTCGGCCGGTCGAGGTGACGGAGAGGCGGTGGTACATGCCGGTGACGTAGAGGGATGACGACAATCTGGCATGTGGCAGGGAATCCGGGGCGCCGTTGTGGGTGGAGGCGTGCCGCAGCGGACATGGAGGAACCCTAACGGTGTAGCATGGTGATTCTCGTGGGAGAAAGACGAGGGTTTGTTTCTGTTTCGTTGGCCGGTTTTTTCCTCTATCGCTGTTATTTCCGGTTGCGTGGGTTTTAAGAGGGAGAGAAAAATCGGTGGGGCGGAGAGGTGGGAGGGGAGGCGAACGAACGGAGGGGGCTAGCGGACGGACGAACGAACGGCGTACGGACTGGGCAATTAGGAGTAGAGATACCTAATATTAAAGTACGGAGCCTTTCCTGGTTCTCCATAAGTCACCTATTTATATCCGTTGATTTTGTGTAAATCATAAAGATTGATGGTTGAGATATAGTGGATCTACGATAACTGTTCGGACCCAAATAGGGACCAATCAATTTTCTATGCTAAACTTTCCTACATGATGGGTTCGCTGGCATACACGCTAAGCTGGCTTGGGCCATGTAGTTGTGCGTTGATGGGCTTTTACGGAACGCTAGCCATGCATGGGCTTTTATCTATGTGTTCGTTTTCTAGAAAAAAAAAATCTATGCATTCATCCGCTGTTTCTTCTGTTCGTCATTTGGTTTCAGACAAGCCGATCCCAACACATCCATAGGAGTTTGTATGCAACATCTCCACGTCTCTTAAATACCTCTTCCAAATCAAAACAATATCCTGGTAATCAGCCTTAGCGGAAGGTGGTCTGGACGCAATGGCGCTAAAGTGGGTCGTCCAGTACGCGGCCGCACCGACGCTGGTGCCATCATATCTCCTTCTTCTGTCCACGCGATGGACCTCGCCACCTTTTGTGTGATGGTGGCCCGCACCTGCGCCATCGCCTGCCAGAGCCTCAGCTCCATCGCAACGCGATCGATGGCGATCTACGTGCCATCGCCTTCCTCCAAGGTGTCGTGGTCGTCGCCCAGCCTGCCGTCCATGAGCCCTGCCACCCCAGCCGCCGTCGCGCGCGGCAGCACCTTCACCGCTAGGTACTGGTCGTTGTCATCTAGGCCTGGCGCTCCGGCAGCCGGCTAGCCAGTGATGGCCTCCAGCAGCAGCACACGAAGCCATACACATCGGACTTCTTGGACACGATGCCCATGCGGAGGAAGAAGGGGCCCACATAGCCCGCGGCGGCGGCCAAGAAGTTGCCCTCTCAAGCCGACCCAGGGTCACGGAGCCGCACACGACCGTCGCCGTCCATGAGCATATGTTGGAGGATGAGACGTTGCCGTGCACCATGGAGATGTGGTCGTGGGGGTGCTCCAGCGCAACGGCCACGTCAGGGAGGACGCGCATGCGGGGTGGAGTGGAGCTGGTCAGCCAGGCTGCCGCCGGGCATCTACTCCAGCACCAGCGCTCCCCACGGCGCACAACACTAGCACAACACGGCGTATGCTGCTGTCCCGTTGTAAAACCATGTTGTCCTCACCCCATCCCATGCACCGCGTGATCCGACCTAGCGACGACGTGGTCGCCATTCGCGTTTTTCTCGCATCGCCCAGCCGTGCCTCTCGCTGGTCTCACATGTATGTCAATACGTCATCATGGGCACGAGCAATGGACTATGACAGGAACTAGAATAAGGAGCGGCAAAGAGCTGGACTATGAGACTCCACGAGGGAAATGAGCCACTGGAGGCATGAGGGGCACGTCATTGGTACGTGTTTGTCTGAAATTTAAACACATGGATATACTTTCAGTCATTAGATTTTGTTTAGCCGCGGTATTGCATCTATGTGTTGTGTTGGTTTGCACGCCCATACCTAGCTTGCCAGGAGGGAACGCCATCTGCCAAGTATACTAAATTTTTAGAATTGATAACGATTGTAACACCTGATGGAATGACCAAACTCCCAATCCTGCCATGTCCCGTCCGGCTTCTACGTACTTCCCTCGAACTCTGCCCTCAGTGTGCCTTCCATCCCCGACGATGTTCCACGGCCTAGTTCCTCGATCCGACCAATCCTGCGCAAAAACTGGTAGGAATATGTGGGAAGGTGTATGGACCAGATGCATAGCGTGAATCTCGGATGGCGTCCATCATGTCCATTTCCATCATATAAGTGTTTTAAAGTTTTGATTTTGAAATATTCTCTTGCGTAGGCGCAATGAAGGGTGCGACATGCGGTGGCGAACTCATTGGCGTGGGATTGATCATCTTCGGGAGCGTTGTGCTCAGGCGAACACCGCTATCATCGTCGGTGAGGGTGGCAAGGAGGATAGGCAGACCTGTTGAGAGTTTTGAGTTATGCTTATTGTGCAAGAGGCAAGATAAATTGTTTCCCCGTTGCAACGCACGGGCATATTTGCTAGTTCATATAAAATTGAAAAAAAAATCAAAAAATCTGAAACTTTCAGGGATCAAAGATTATCAAAGGTTTGATTCCTGCAAAGTTTCAGCAACAAATAACCTTCGTGGAGCCCTCACAAAAAAATAAACAAAATCACTGCTAAAAAATGTACATAAACTTTGAAACATGATTTTGTTTTTTTATTTGAGTGCTCTTCGAATGTTATTTTTAGCTAAAACTTTGCAAGATCATCAAAAGTTTCATGATGTTCGATGTCCCAAAGTTTCAGATTTTTTTGATTTTTATTGAATTTATTTTGAATTTACTGTTTATAGAGGGTGCAGGGGCACCCGGGTGCTGAAAATCCTATCTCGTAATAGATTCTAATCTTTATCCAGGCATGCGTAAACAATCCAGCAAAAACTGTCACCATGCAATTAAGTCGCAAATCATTAATTCTCCAGCACATTTACATTCCTCCAGGAGAGCATATCTTCAGCACGTTTCTACCCCCCAAAACGCAAGATTTTAGACACCAAAAATATGATGACATCAAAGGCCCTGCCAGTACATCTCCCGAAACACGACCATGTTTCTTTCTTTTAATCGTGGTAGCAATCAGGGAACTACCAGGCACGCAGCTGTGCTGTACTTAAGTGCCGTAATACACACAACAAGCTGCTGATTTCTCTAAACACATGCAACTTACGATCTGCGACGAACTGAACAACCACAGAGATCAAACGAAGGCCTATGGAAGAGACTTAGAGACCCCTACTGAATAACAAATTCAATCACTACAAATAAAAATGCCTTATTCATCAAAAATAATTATTAAAGTGCCCTGGCTCAGAGAGCATGGCGAATAAAACCATACACATAGACCAGATATAACAATTCCAGGAAATAGCTGAATGTCTCATCTTCACGATGCCATCTGTAGAATTTAACCATGCAGAAACTAATAAAACGAGACGAGACGAGATCGACGCTAGCTTGCCATGCACTCCAACGATCCTCATCCAGCTTACATGGGAGGGAACTGACTCCAATCGAACTCCAGATTGAACGACTGCATCTGCATCACCATATCACTGCCGGTGAAGCCGGCCCCTTCGTGGCCACCAGCGTAGCCACCGTAGACCAGGGTGCCAAGATCCCCTCCGGAGCTCAGCAGCGTGCCCTCCTGCCGCTGCACTGGCGCCTGATGCAGCGCTGTAGACCCCATGTCTACGCTGCCGGTGGTGACCCATGGAGCTGGCGGCGGCGCCTGGTACATGGGAGGGAAATAACTCGAACCAAACTCCAGATTGAAGGACTGCATCTGCACCACCGTATCACTGCCGGTGAAGTCGGCCCCGTCGTGACCACCAGCGTAGCCACCGACCAGGGTGCCCTCCTGCTGTTGTTCTGGCGCCTGATACAGCGCCGGAGACCCCATGTCTATGCTGCCGGTGGTGACGCATGGAGCTGGCGGCGGCGCCTGGGAATGAGTTTTCCCCATGAGTTCGCCCAAGCTCTTGATCAGCTCCTCCACCTTGTAGCCAACGCGGGCGAGCTGCTCCACGCTGATGCCAACGAGGCCCGGGAGGTTCCCGTCCATGATCTGTTGCAGGAGGTACCTGGTCTCGCGGTCCTGGCATTCGCGGCGGGACTTGTCGACTTTCTCCTGGAGCTTGGCGATGCCCTCGGTGAGTAAGCCCTCCTGGTCCATCGTCTTCTTGCAATGCCCCAGCTCCGGCATGCTCTTGAATCCATTCAGGATACCCACCGCCTTGTCAGGGGAAGGAAACACCTCAGGCGCCGCCCCGCCCTCGCTGTACACCACCACGCAGGTCTCGACGTCGCACAGGGTGCCCAGCTCGCCCGCCTTCTTCATCAGCCCCTTCAGACGCTGCTTGTACCTAGAGCGCCGGGTCGAGTCGTCGCGGACGTACCCCAGGGTCACCTTCTTCGGAAGCCGACCCATTGCCACTCTTGCCGGCCGGAGGAATGGAATGTCGTTGTTGGTTTCCTAGGCATGGAGGACGGGTAGATTTATAGTGGAGGGATCGCCTAGCTAAGGATTAATTTCATGATATGATATGGCGACAGATAGGAAAAATATTGCATAAGATTTGGTGCCTTAATTGTGCCCCCTCTGTAATTTTGGCGTCCTTTTAAACCTTTCTTTTAGTATAACTCTGTAATTTTGGCATCCGTTTAAACCTTTTAACTTTGGGAAACACTTTCAATCCGTCGTCTGATTCTTTCCAATATTGAGACGAGGCCAGGGGCGTTGATTTTCTTTTACATCGCAAGGCTGTTAGCTTCGGCCTCTCGTCCCAAACTGCTGGCTATTTCCACGTACATAATTCTCTCGTGTAAAAACAAAAAAACAAATCACCACGTCTCACATCTCACATCTCCCATAATAAGCAGAGTAGGTGGGGGACATCAGACATGCTTGCCTTCCGTGTAGCAGTTGCTGCCGCCGCGGGGTCATATCATCGTCGGCTCGATGCACCTATGGAGTGATACTATCATCCATTCTTCTTTTGTCTCTCGTGCGTACTTATATGCTTCTATATATTGTATAGAAGTTTTGCTTCATACGATGCCAACGATGCTTCTTTGTTTCTAACATGTTCCTATTGTATACCGGCCGTTGGGCGCATGGCGGAAGTGCGACCGGAAGATGAAGGTGGACCCGTACATGTTGTCGTCAGCTGTGTTGATTATACCAGACATGGCAAAGTTTGCAGTGTGATGAACCCGACTTGTGAGCCCTGTTGGTGGGGTCCGACATGCATGCTAGCGCTCGTTGGCATTCCTCATCAGGCGATCGTCATGAGACAATTTTGGTGTGGCTTCGCTTCATCGAGGGCTTCAGTGAATCAAACCTGTTCTAGTTCCCACACAAAACCCCGATGTGGCTTCTAATCAACATAGCTGATTCTGGGGCTGTTGCAAAATACTAATATGAATCAGAAATTCTAATTCCCTTGGAAGGAAGCAAGTAGCACAAAAGATGGAAAATATATGTGGCAACCAATTAAAATATTTGTTCGTGGAAGCAAACTTTCGATTCAACATGAAGAAATTTTTGTTTGTTTGGGAACATTCCCATATTGGTTTCAAGCATGTAGAAATTACCGGTGACGGTGTCAATGATAAAACTGATCTTGGGGAAACAACTTCCTATTTGGTTCGAAGCAATATTTTAGTCAATAGAAACAATATCGTTGTGATCCTTTTGGAAGAAAATATCCGGTTATATAACACTTATTTTTGTTAAATCAAAACAAAATCCATTCACCATGTAAGAATTTTATTTAGTGTAAGGAAACTAAATTTTGTTACAGTTGAAGCAAAGTTTAGTTGCAAGGCAAGCAAAGTACGGTAACGCTGCACACAGAATGTGCTTCGCTAGAAAGAAGACTCTATGTATATGTTTCCTATTTTGAAGCAATTTCATTCCATGGAAGCAATTTCTTTGGTGTACCAGAACAAAACTTTCCTAAATTTGAAGCCAACTTTAGTTTCATAGTTGGTGAGGTGGACTAACATTAGAAACAAAATGTGTATCATAAAAAAGCCAACTGCATGAACCAAAAGAAATATAATTTTGCTATGCTTGAAGCAAACTTCAATTTCTTAGGAAGCATATGAAAGTAGCATTGGAAACAAAATATGCTATGTATTCCCGCATAAAAAGTATGTTTCATGCGCTAGAGTAAATTAATTAGTTTTCTATAAAATCTAGAGTTTTTTTAGGAAAAATCTAGAGTTAGTTTCCAAATATTTTGAGTCCTAACACACTTTCTTTATTAATCAACAATGTTCATAGGGATACAATTCAATTCTGGCGGATTCAGAAGCCATACATGGCGGCCAATATCCAGCCCAAGAAACTTGTTTGGCAAGGCTATGTGCCTCTATATTCAACACAGGACCTTCGAAGATGAAGGTGCAACATTGTAGTTGCATCAACGTAGTTGTGATCTCCTTTATAATGCTGACGTACATCCTTCCCATACCTTGATTGATGTCCTTCAAAACACCTTGGCAATCGGAGGCTATGATCACATGTGAAAGTGGATGATCCATAGCTAATGCTAGAGCCTCGCGGGAGGCCAATGCTTCAAGCATTGCCGGATCCGATATGCCCAAACATCTCATGGCTGAAGATCCCAGGTAAGTACCCGATGAATCTTGCACATGGCATTGAACCCGCCTTTGTTGGCAGCCCTTGACACAACCCGCCGACTCTAATCTCGGTCATCCCCTGAGTTTGTGGTATCCATCTAGGCCTTGCTTTGTTAAGAGGTACAAAATGTATTGCATGAGATGACTTTAGTTTGCATTCTTCAAGCTCATATATGTACCGCATGACAAAGCTATGTGTAGCATGAAGTCTTTGAAAAATATGTTCATGGAGAACTCGCCGCCGACCGAACCAAATTGCCCATAAGGTGACTAGTACCTGGATGAATTCAGAAGAGTGGAGGGCCTCCATCAACGCAAACATCCATCACTTTTTATCTAGTTTTGTAATCCTATTCACGGGTTCCACAAGATCAACGTCTTGAAGTGCCCATACACATCGAGTTGCATTACAATGCAAGAGAATGCTGCCAAGAGTCCTCATTGCCACATAGTCCACACGATGTCACAGAATACATATTCTGATGATGGAGAAGATCAGTTGTTGGGATAGATTGTTGGGCTAACCTCCATAAGAAAATTTTAGTCTTGGAGGGAACATATGTTTTCCATCGCTTAGACCATGACTTCTGCTCGCCTTCACTGTTTGAAGAACCCAATCTACCATCTATCCAGGTTGCACGTCTCAGTTTTGTAGAAGCAAGCATATGGCGTGTACCCATGACCAGAAATCATCAGCATGTTTTGTGCACACGTAATAGCTTCGGCATCCGTAGGTAAGAATATTTCTGCAACCGCCTCTTGGTTCAAAACTGCATTAGGCAGAATCAATTCCCCCTCAAGTTGTGGAGGGTTCTGTACTCTACTCATGATCGTCCTCATGTTATGGGGACCGGGTAGCCAATTATGCTACCAGATTTGTGTCCTTTCTCCATCACCTATCATATAATTCTTTGAGTTAAAGTGTCACGCCCTTCTAGAATTCACCTCTGCACTTGTGAAGGACCCCCCTCCCCCCCAGCTTGACCTAGAGAAATTCAGTAAATGAAAGTACTTTGATTTAAGGATCCATGCACTTAGAGAATTTGGCTCCATTAGGATTCACCAAGCTTGCCAGGCTAGAAGAGCGAGGTTGAAAATCTCTATCTACCACAAACCTAGGCCCCCAGACTGTTTTGGTCTCGCCATCATAATCCGTGAAACCTAACTAGGCTTCCTCTGGCCCTCCTTACTGCCACACAAAACCTTTTGTATCAAAGATTTGACGTATTCACATGGTCCATGAGGGAGTTTGAAACAATACACAGAGTAAACCAGCACAACGTGAGCAACAAATTTAATTATCACTTCTTTTCCTCCAACAGACAAAATTTTGGCTATCCAACCTTTGACTTTGTTCGACACACCGTCCTTTAAAAGTTTCAAGGCTCCATTTTTACTGTTGCCAACATCAGATGGCATCCAAGTATCACCCTTACAATGACTCATTCCTAATGTTCAAAGCATCCATCACATTTAAGGTTGTTAGGGTAGCCCTTTCTAAAGAAAACGAAGGACTTGGACAAGTTAACTCTCTGGCTTGAAGCATTGCAGCAACAATCCAATAACGAGGACAACTCATTTTCTCCATCAGCACTGTCTTTAACAAACAACAGGCCAGCATCCGCAAAGAGCAAGAGAGGCTTATTGGTGGAGCCGATGGAGCTACTCAAATACCACTGAGGTGAGATGATTCATTTTTTAAGAAGCACGATATTCCGCTGCAAGCAAAAATAGGTATGGAGAAATAGGGTCCTCCTGACGGATCCCCTGGATTTATGAACTTAGCGAACATTTTAGATTTAATGAATTGCTACGTTAAATATATGCTTTTAATAAATTGATGAATATTTATTTGAATTATGAGTCTTTTAAAATATATGAACAAGTTTTAAAATTTACAAAAAAATTGAAAATTCATTAAATCTTTCAAAATAATATTTTTATCCATAAAGTTGTAGATTTTTCCCGATCTTTACAAAAGATCAAACAACACCGACTTTTTTTTTGAGCCACAACAATAGTAGTTTGGCCAGTATAGTGCGAATTGTAGAGACACGTAGAATAGGAGCACCAAAAGCAACCATTTTTTATTGGCCTGGCTCTCCTACAAAGGTTAAATTTTCTTTTTTGGTCTATCCTGATGAATGAGTAGTCATTTTATGTTTGTTACTATCTAAGAAACTACATGGTAATGTTATTGTACATCTCCACTTAGCGTATTTTATGTTGTAAAAATGCAGATTAGTAATAAAGGATCTTGTTAAGAGCATCTCTAGCAGACCCTGCATCCGGCCGGCCCGCAAAACGCGTTTGCAGTTCGCGGAAAACGGCCTTTGCGGGGCTACCCGTATAAGAGCATATTCTGCGAATATCCAGGGTGTGCTTCGGCGTGCCTGAAGTTAGCCGCAACACTGTCCGCGTGCAGTCGTCACACTGTATGAGCGGCACCGGCGAGCCACAGAGCCACTGTGCGAGCGCCGAGCTCGGTGGACGGCCGGACGAATCCATTCCCGCAAACCGATGGCACCGGTGAGAGGACGAACCTGCATGCGGCGGTGCGACCTTGTCGGGGCTGCGGGAGATGCTCCCCGACCATTCCATCGCTTGGCGCAACCACTGGCGGCCGGAAAAGCCAAATCCGGCGGCCCGCGATGAAGGGCCGCAGATCCGCAACTTTCCGGCCCACCGACACGGGAGGTGGGGGGGGGGGGAGGGGAGGCCTCATGCGTGTGGCGGCCTTGCGGTGTGCTCTCCCTGGCTTCTTTCGCCGGAATCTTGGGCGGCGGCCTGCGGCGGGGCGAGGGGGAGAGGGGAGGTGGTCGGTGGGGAAAGCGCGGGCTGAAATGTTCCCCCACCAACCGCTTCCGCTTATATGCAGGGCACCACATCAGCGAGGGGGAAACCTGCGTATTCGCGGGTTGGGGCCTAGATTTTGTCGTGCCCCTCAAAAAATTTTGTGGGCCGGCCACGTTTGCGGGGTCTGTTCGGGCGGATTTCCGCCCCGACCCGCATTTTGGCGGTTATTTTGCGGGTCAGGGCTTTTTGCGGGGTCTGCTAGAGTTGCTCTAAACATTCATTATTTGTTACAAAAATAATCTTAACATGTTCCATGAAAGATTAGCGATTTCTTAAAAGTTCATCTTTTGGATTAAAAATTTACTAAGAAAGAGGATGTCAATCTGTTACACATTATCATGCATGCCAAGCATAATGATATATCCTCAACCAGGATTATTCAAGCCTGCAAGAACAATTTATTGATAAAGATCAAAGTTTTGTGGAAATTATGATATAATTAAGGAATATACTCAAGTATAGCAAAAGAGGATGCAATACATAGGAATTAAGCACACAGAGGAAACCAGCAAGAATCATGTTGACAACTCAAATTATATTCTAGAAGTATATATAAATTTTCTTACCAGGTCATACACCACAAAACACCATTAAGATATTTGTTAGACCATCTGCTTTAGAAATTTCTACGCAAGTATTTTAAGAATACTAAAATATACCTGAATACACATACACATACAAATATATAAATATATGTTGTACAAATCATGCAATTGTCGAAGAAAGTATTCTAAGAAACCGTGCAAATTTTATTTTATCCTTTTCAAGATGTTGTTAAAAGTTAATGTATCCAAAGAAAGTAGCACTATTAAAAATATACTTCAATGTACCACAACGCAAACATATTTTTTTCAATAATATGTATATTTCTATATAAAAAATATAATATATTAAGCAACAATTATGTTGTTGGGTATCTAATAACAAAATATAGCTTAGGATTATAGTACCATAGAATTGAGTTATAACAAAGTACAAGAGTTTTGTATAAATTAAATGTTTGTCCATCGACCAATTATCATAAGCTTATTAATGAATTTTTTTGGTATGTGAAAGCACCATAAAATGATCTTAAAAGTAAATGCATATTTAAATGAGTGTAATAAACACGATTATTTCGAGCACCCTATTCTTTTGAGAAAGCTAGCAGCTACAATTAAAACTACTTCTACACTACTATTAAACAAGAGAACTTCATGAGGGCGGACGAAAACTCTGCCCGTAGAAACAACCCACGCCTGTACGAGTCTACAGATAAACCCACATACTTTTTTTCTCAAAAAAGGTAACAACCCACGTCAAATTAACACAGAGAGTCATATATCATATATGGAAACAAATGAGCTAACTTAGCGGGAACCAATCCAGGCCCGGCGTCCAGATTACGGATCCAGATTACATGCCCCGTCGCTGCCCTGTGCAGCCGCCGAGCCACCCGACGACGACGGCCGCGACGTCGAGCTCGCCGAGTCACTCGACGACGGCCAGGACGACACGTTGTTCCCCAACACAGGTGCAGCCGCACAGGCGCCCTGCCACGGCCGCGACGAGGAGATCCTCGCTGACATTGGTACATGCTCTTCTCTGATCTGAAGTTTGAAAGGCTTTTACACGCCGCTGTCGGTGGCCTCTATGGATCAACCTGCTATCATCATGGTAATAATGATATCTCTCTGTAATTACATCCTATTCACTATTTCACATCTACAAGGCAACATCGTCGCTAGAGGTGATCCAACGAAGTGAATCAACATGCCTTGTGTTACCTCGCAAAGTTACAGAGATATCATTATGTGACTTAGGAAATTCTTTGGGCAACATCCACCTGATTACTAGAGAGAATATTCACGCAAGTTAGTCTCGAAAAGTTTTATCGAAGAATTAAAAAAGAAATAGATACTGAAATTTAGTTGGAAAGGATGTCGTGATACCACTATGTTAAGTAAACATTAGCAGATATGTGCATACAGTTGTGATGTACTCCCTACGTCCCAACATCTAAGATCGATTTTCAAGCTAACAAAACATAGGGGCCGAATGTGTACGGCGTGGTAATAATATATGCTTTGATTTTCAGAAAAACATCAACAAAGGAGCGAAGGATGAGCATACACAAAATATGCAGATTGAATGCATGATAACCAAAGATAAAGATATGAACACCGAGTCAACAAAGGCAATAGAAGAACAAGGCATCATGGAAGATGCAAAAATATGCAGAATGATGAGGTGATATCCTAACACAAGCATACAAACCCCAAGACGACAAAGGCAGTTTTTAATTTCACCTGCCATTATTATTATTCTTATTCAGGGGGGACAAAACAATATGTAATCTATAGTATAATAATATCATACCTACGGTTCTTTACTCATCTTCATAATATTTGCTCTTCTATAAGTACTGGAGAATATTATATTATTATGTGTTTCAGTTACTAAGCAATGAAGAACCAATAAGTACGAGGTAATATTATATTATGTGTGTTTCAGGTACGAAGCGAGGAAGAATCAAATGGAATAGACAACGAACATGAAGTACAGAAAAAAGCACACATCCACAGATTGCGAAGTGGCAAAGGCATGCTTCCGTTTCAACTATCCCAAATAATTCTAATTCTCATTATTTTATAATACTACATAGGGATTATTATTTGTAATGTTGTTCTCAGGAATTAACCGTCAAGGAAACAAGTGAAGAAATACATCCAGCTCAAGACAATGAATTAGCACAAACATTTGACACCGAAGGGGCAGAAACTGTAGGGGGCAAGCTTGCAGAATTAAATGGAATAGCCAACAAAGATGAAGTGGAGAAAAAGAAGAGCACGCGGTCCACAGATTCCGAGGTGACAGAGGCATATTTTATTTTCCAACTATATGTCTGAAAGTGCGTTATATCGACTAGAGGGGGTGAATAGGCGATTTTTATGAATTCTTCACTGAGGAATTTGCGGGTGAGGAAATTCCTTAGCGAAGAACTACTTGCAGTGGAATAAGTACTCAAAAGTAAACATAACAGAACACAAGCATGGTCATCATGATGAAATAAAGACAAGCACAGAGTACAGAAAGCGTAAACACAGGATAACACAGGATGAAGACAAACAGACTGAAGAAATTGAACTGAGGAAATTGAGAAAGTCTTCAGTCAAAGTCTTCAAACACAGATATGAACAATTGCACAACACAGTTATGAGGAAATGAAAGAGTTGAGGAAATAGAACTAGTAAGCTTGGTGAAGACAATGATTTGGTAGACCAGTTCCAACTGCTGTCTCAGTTGTACGTCTGGTTGGAGCGGCTAGGTATTTAAACCTGAGGACACACTGTCCCGGACACACAGTCCTCACCGTATTCTCCTTGATCTAAGGTCACATAGACCTCGCCCAATCACTCGTGGTAAGTCTTCAGGTGACTTCCAAACCTTCACAATCTCGGTCACTCAGCGATCCACAATTCCTCTTGGATGCTATAGACCATGACGCCTAACCTTCTGGAAGAAGCACAGTCTTCAAAGGTAACAAGCGTCGGATCCACGCATGATCAATCTCTTCAGTGATTCTCAATCACTTTGGGTTTGTAGGTGTGTGGGTTTGGGTTTTCCTCACTTGATGATTTTCGCTCAAAGTCCTCGGAGGATGGGATGCTCTCAAATGACAAGTGTCAGTTTCTCTCGGTGCAGCCAACCAGCTAGTGGTTGTAGGGGGTGGCTATTTATAGCCTAAGGAGCAGCCTGACATGATAAGACATAAATGCCCTTCAATGATATGACTGTTAGGTGGGTAGATATTTTGGGACAGCTGGCACAAGGCACAACAACGGTCGGAAATTTGAGTATCAAATTCCTCAGGGCTATCATGTTCCTCACTGTGTAGGTAATCCGCACTGGCGAATTCCTAACTCCTCAGTCAGAACAAATTCCTCAGAGACCAGAAGAACTTCGTCTCTGTCACTGAAGAATATGACTGAACTGTATGAGATTTCCAATAGCTTCACTCGAAAGGATTGGTAGCTATAGGATTTTGGGTTGAGCATCACTTAGAAATTTTTCCTTAGTATTTCCTCGACCCCCTTTAACAGTACGATGTTTCCTATGACTCAAGAAAGAGAAAATGAAACTACGAAAACAAAAGTCTTCACGCTTCATGTTCCTCGAATGGATACCTAGTCTTCAAGGTCACACCAATTTCTTCACTTTCAAAGTCTTCAGAAAGTCTTCAGAAATCCAAAGTCTTCAGTCTAAGAACTTCGTTTTTAGGGGTCGACTTTCTTTGTAAATATCAAACTCCTCATAGACTTATAGACCTATGTACATTCAACACATAGTCCCTTAACCTATAAGTCTTCAATACACCAAAATCACTAAGGGGCACTAGATGCACTTACAATCTCCCCCTTTTTGGTGATTGATGACAATATAGGTTAAGTTTTCAACGGGGATAAACATATGAAGTGTAAATACTGAAATTGAGGAATTTGATTGCAAGATATAGAAGAACTCCCCCTAAAGATGTGCATAGTGAGGAATTTTCTTTTGAAGCAATGCACACTTGAAGAGTAGAATCATGGAGATCTCCCCCTATATCTTGTAATTCATACACGCATTTGACATAATATATGAAGAATTTGAAATGCATGATGAAATATGGTGACTGAGGAAATTCAGCATGCACGCATAAACATTAATGAGGAATAAGCATGCAGAAAAGCTCAGCAAAAGTATCAGGCCACAATAGAGTTTAAGTTTACATCTCGATCCAGCAAAGTCTTTAAAAGAACGAGAGTTGTGATACGTCTCCAACGTATCTATATTATCTACTGTTTTGGACTATATTGGACTTTATTTTCCACTTTTATATTATTTTTGGGACTAACCTATTAACCGGAGGCCCAGCCCAGAATTTCTGTTTTTTTGCCTATTTTAGTGTTTCGAAGAAACGGAATATCAAACGGAGTCCAAACGGAAAAAACCTTTCTGGAACGTGATTTTCTTCCCGAATATGACCCAGGAGACTTGGATCCTACGCCAAGGAAGCTTCGAGGTGGGCACGAGGTAGGGGGCGCGCCCTATACCCCCAGGCACGCCCCCCACCCTCGTGGGCCCACCGAAGCTCCACCGACGTACTTCTTCCTCCTATATATACCTACGTACCCCCAAACGAACAGATACGGAGCCAAAAACCTAATTCCACCGCCGCAACTTTCTGTATCCACGAGATCCCATCTTGGGGCCTGTTCCGGAGCTCGGCCGGAGAGGGCCGTCATCACGGAGGGCTTCTACATAATCATAGCCTCTCCGATGAAGTGTGGGTAGTTTACCTCAGACCTTCGGGTCCATACTTATTAGCTAGATGGATTCTTCTCTCTTTTTGGATCTCAATAGAAAGTTCTCCCCCTCTCTTGTGGAGATCTATTCGATGTAATCTTCTTCTTTTTGCGGTGTGTTTGTTTAGACCGATGAATTGTGGGTTTATGATCAAGTCTATCTATGACTAATATTTGAATCTTCTCTGAATTCTTTTATGTATGATTGGTTATCTTTGCAAGTCTCTTCGAATTATCAGTTTGGTTTGCCCTACTAGATTGGTTTTTCTTGCCATGGGAGAAGTGCTTAGCTTTGGGTTCGATCTTGCGGTGTCCTTTCCCAGTGACAGAAGGGGCAGCAAGGCACGTATTGTATCGTTGCCATCGAGGATAACAAGATGGGGTTTATTTCATATTGCATGAATTTATCTCTCTACATCATGTCATCTTGCTTAAAGCATTACTCTGTTTTTAACTTAATACTCTAGATGCATGCTGGATAGCGGTCGATGAGTGGAGTAATAGTAGTAGATGCAGAATCGTTTCGGTCTACTTGTCACGGACGTGATGCCTATATACATGATCATGCCTAGATATTCTCATAACTATGCTCAGTTCTGTCAATTGCTCAACAGTAATTCGTTCACCCATCGTAGAATACTTATGCTCTTGAGAGAAGGCACTAGTGAAACCTATGGCCCCCGGGTCTATTCTCATCATATCAATCTCCATCACTTTAATCTTGCTTTGCTTTTTTACTTTGCCTTTTACTTTTCACTTTGCATCTTTATACGAAAAATACCAAAAATATTATCTCTATCAGATCTCACTCTCGTAAGTGACCGTGAAGGGATTGACAACCCCTAATCGCGTTGGTTACGAGTAGCTATCGTTTTGTGCAGGTACGAGGGACTTGAGTGTGGCCTCCTACTGGATTGATACCTTGGTTCTCAAAAACTGAGGGAAATACATACGCTACGCTGCTGCATCATCCTCTCCTCTTCGGGGAAAACCAACGCAAGCTCAAGAGGTGGCAAGAAGAATTACTGGTGCCGTTGCCGGGGAGTCTACGCAAAAAGTCAACATACCAAGTACCCATGACAATCCCTATCTCTCGCATTACATTAGTTGCCATTTGCCTCTCGTTTTCCTCTCCCCCACTTCACCCTTGCCGTTTTATTTGCCCTTCCTCCATTCAATCTTGTGTTACCATGTGCCTTCTTTTTGCTTGCATCTTCGCTTGCTAAAAGTTTATGGATCCTCATCCACTTGCTAATCTCTTTAAGAGATCCAATTATGATGAACCTATTGCTAGTGAATTGAGTGCACTAGATTATCTTTATAAGGTTTTGCCTGAAATTCGTGAATCTAAAAATTGTGATGAAGTACTTTATGAAGCGATTCATGATAGATCTTTGAATAAAAAGCATGATTGCAATGATTTTACTATAAATTCTATTGATGTCAATTGTGCTAAAAATATGCAAAACCATAAGCTTGGGGATGCTAGTTTTGCTATGTCCTCTACTTGTTGCAATGATCATGATTGGGGTGATTTTTCTTATGATCTTGAAAATTTATTTAATCCCCATAATGAATATGAGATTGATAATATTGTTTGCAATAATATTGAAAGTGGGTTTGGAAGAGTGTCAACTTTAGATCCCACATATTTGGAGAACATTCAATCTTATGAATTTTTTGATAAAAGTGGGTTTGGAGAGGTCATGACTCTAGTTAATGTTATTCCCACTATTTTGGAAGAGTGTCAACTTTGCATGCATGTGGATCGTGTTGAAAATATTTTATGTGATAGCTATTTTGTTTAATTTGAATATGATCCCACATGTAATTATTATGAGAGAGGAAAATATGGTTGTAGAAATTTCCATCTTACTAAATTACCTCTCATTATGTTGAGATTGTGATTGTTTCTTTCCACTTCCTTGCATATGCTAGTTTTTGCTTGCTATGATAATTTTTTTGCCTATAAGATGCCTATGCATAGGAAGTATGTTAGACTTAGATGTGTTTGTCACATGTTTTATGATGCTCTCTTTGTGCTTCAATTCTTGCCTTTCGTGCGAGCATCATTGAAATTTCAATGCCTAGCTAGGGGCGTTAAATGATAGCGCTTGTTGGGAGGCAACCCAATTTTATTTTTATTTTTTTGTGTTTTTATTCTGTTAGGGAATAAATAACCCATCTAGCTTCTGTTTGGATGTGGTTTTGTGTTTTAATTAGTGTTTGTGCCAAGCTAGACCTATTGGATCTTCTTGGATGATAGTTATTTGATCTTGCTGTAATTTCCAGAAACTTTGCGTTCAGTGCCCGAATTGTTAAAAATCATCAGAACGTGATAAAATACTGATTCCAATTGCTTCTGATCAATAAACAAATTGTCTAGGTGTTCTAATTTTTGTAGAATTGTTTGGGTTCCAGAATTTTGTGTTAGTTACAGATTACTACAGACTGTTCTGTTTTTGACAGATTCTGTTTTTCGTGTGTTTGCTTATTTTGATGAATCTATGGTTAGTAAAATAGTTTATAATCCATAGAGAAGTTGGAATACAGTAGGTTTAACACCAATATCAATAAAGAATGAGTTCATTACAGTACCTTGAAGTGGTTTTTTGTTTTCTTTCTCTAATGGAGCTCATGAGATTTCTATTGATTTTTGTGTTGTGAATTTTTCAAGTTTTGGGTGAATTCTTTTGATGGATTATGGAACAAGGAGTGGAAAGAGCCTAAGCTTGGAGATTCCCATGGCACCCCCAGTATAATCCAAGGACACCAAAAAGTCAAAGCTTGGGGATGCCCCGGAAGGCATCCCCTCTTTCGTCCACTTCCATCGGTAATTTACTTGGAGCTATATTTTTATTCACCAACATGATATGTGTTTTGCTTGGAGCGTCTTATATTATTTGTGTCTTTGTTTGTTAGTGTGCCACAATCATCCTTGCTGTACACACCTTTTGAGAGAGCCATACATGAATTGGAATTTGATAGAATACTCTATGTGCTTCACTTATATCTTTTGAGCGTTATAATTTTGCTCTATGTGCTTCACTTAGATCTTTTAGAGCACGGTGGTGGTTTTGTTTTAAAGAAACTATTGATCTCTCATGCTTCACTTAAATTATTTTGAGAGTCTTAATAGCATGGTAATTTGCTTAATAATAGTATGCTTGGTATTCAAGATTTGTGAAACTTTCGTTTGAGTGCGTTGAATACTAAGAAAAGATTGAAGCATGATAATTGTTTTGAGATATGGAGGTGATAATATTAGAGTCATGCTAGTTGAGTAGTTGTGAATTTAAAGAATACTTGTGTTAAGTTTGTAATTCCCGTAGCATGCACGTATGGTGAACCGTTATGTGATGAAGTCGGAGCATGATTCATTTATTGATTGTCTTCCTTATGAGTGGCGGTCGGGGATGAGCGATGGTCTTTTCCTACCAATCTATCCCCTAGGAGCATGCGCGTAATACTTTGCTTTGATAACTTCTAGATTTTTGCAATAAGTATATGAGTTCTTTATGACTAATGTTGAGTCCATGGATTATACACACTTTTCCCATCCTTCCACCATTGCTAGCCTCTCTAATACCGCACACTTTTCACCGGTATCATACACCCACCATATACCCTCCTCAAAACAGCCACCATACCTACCTATCATGGCATTTCCATAGCCATTCCGAGATATATTGCCATGCAGCTTTCCACCGTTCCATTTATTATGACACGCTCCATGATTGTCATATTGCTAGCATGATCATGTAGTTGACATCGTATTGTGGCAAAGCCACCGTTCATAATTCTTGCATACATGTCACTCTTGATTCATTGCATATCCCGGTACACTGCCGGAGGCATTCATATAGAGTCATATTTTGTTCTAAGTATCGAGTTGTAATTGTTGAGTTGTAAGAAAAATAAAAGTGTGATGATCATCATTTTTAGAAGATTGTCCCAAGTGAGGAAAGAATGATGGAGACTATGATTCCCCCATAAGTCGGGATGAGACTCCGGACGAAAAATAAAAAAAATAAAAGGAAAAGAGGCCATAAAAAAAGAGAAAAGGCCCAAAAAAATGAGAGAAAAAGAGAGAAGGGACAATGTTACTATCCTTTTACCACACTTGTGCTTCAAAGTAGCACCATGATCTTCATGGTAGAGAGTCTCTCATTATGTCACTTTCATATACTAGTGGGAATTTTTCATTATAGAACTTGGCTTGTATATTCCAATGATGGGCTTCCTCAAAATGCCCTAGGTCTTCGTGAGCAAGCGAGTTGGATGCACACCCACTTAGTTTCTTTTGATGAGCTTTCATATACTTATAGCTCTAGTGCATCCGTTGCATGGCAATCCCTACTCACTCACATTGATATCTATTGATGGGCATCTCCATAGCCCGTTGATATGCCTAGTTGATGTGAGATTATCTTCCCCTCTTTTTGTCTTCTCCACAACCACCCTTCTATTCCATATATAGTGCTATATCCATGGCTCACGCTCATGTATTGCGTGAAGATTGAAAAAGTTTTGAATAAGTTAGAGTATGAAACAATTGCTTGGCTTGTCATCGGGGTTGTGCATGATTTAAATACTTTGTGTGGTGAAGATAGAGCATAGCCAGACTATATGATTTTGTAGGGATAACTTTCTTTGTCCATGTTATTTTGAGAAGACATAATTGCTTTGTTAGTATGCTTGAAGTATTATTATTTTTATGTCAATATGAACTTTTGTCTTGAATCTTTCGAATCTGAATATTCATACCACAATTAAGGAGATTTGCATTGAAATTATGCCAAGTAGCACTCCGCATCAAAAATTCTCTTTTTATCATTTACCTACTCAAGGACGAGTAGGAATTAAGCTCGGGGATGCCTGATACGTCTCCAATGTATCTATTATTTTTGATTGCTCCATGCTATATTATCTACTGTTTTGGACTATATTGGGCTTTATTTTCCACTTTAATATTATTTTTGGGACTAACCTATTAACCGGAGGCCCAGCCCAGATTTGCTGTTTTTTGCCTATTTCAGTGTTTCAAAGAAACGGAATATCAAACGGAGTCCAAACGGAATAAACCTTTCTGGAACGTGATTTTCTTCCCGAATATGACCCAGGAGACTTGGACCCTACGCCAAGGAAGCTTCGAGGTGGGCACGAGGTAGGGTGCGCACCCTATACCCCCAGGCGCGCCCCCACCCTCGTGGGCCCACCGAAGCTCCACCGACGTACTTCTTCCTCCTATATATACCTACGTACCCCCAAACAAACAGATACGGAGCCAAAAACCTAATTCCACCGCCGCAACTTTCTGTATCCACGAGATCCCATCTTAGGGCCTGTTCCGGAGCTCCGCCGGAGAGGGCCGTCATCACGGAGGGCTTCTACATCATCATAGCCTCTCCGATGAAGTGTGAGTAGTTTACCTCAGACCTTCGGGTCCATAGTTATTAGCTAGATGGCTTCTTCTCTCTTTTTGGATCTCAATAGAAAGTTCTGCCCCTCTCTTGTGGAGATCTATTCGATGTAATCTTCTTCTTTTTGCGGTGTGTTTGTTGAGACCGATGAATTGTGGGTTTATGATCAAGTCTATCTATGACTAATATTTGAATCTTCTCTGAATTCTTTTATGTATGATTGGTTATCTTTGCAAGTCTCTTCGAATTATCAGTTTGGTTTGGCCTACTAGATTGGTTTTTCTTGCCATGGGAGAAGTGCTTAGCTTTGGGTTCGATCTTGTGGTGTCCTTTCCCAGTGACAGAAGGGGCAGCAAGGCACGTAATGTATCGTTGCCATCGAGGATAACAAGATGGGGTTTATTTCATATTGCATGAATTTATCTCTCTACATCATGTCATGTTGCTTAAAGCATTACTCTATTTTTAACTTAATACTCTAGATGCATGCTGGATAGCGGTCGATGAGTGGAGTAATAGTAGTAGATGCAGAATTGTTTCGGTCTACTTGTCACGGACGTGATGCCTATATACATGATCATGCCTATATATTCTCATAACTATGCTCACGTCAATTACTCAATAGTAATTTGTTCACCCACCGTAGAATACTTATGCTCTTGAGAGAAGCCACTAGTGAAACCTATGGCCCCAGGGTCTATTCTCATCATATCAATCTCCATCACTTTAATCTTGCTTTGCTTTTTTACTTTGCCTTTTACTTTTCACTTTGCATCTTTATACCAAAAATACCAAAAATATTATCTCTATCAGATCTCACTCTCGTAAGTGACCGTGAAGGGATTGGCAACCCCTAATCACGTTGGTTGCGAGTAGCTATCGTTTTGTGCAGGTACGAGGGACTTGAGCGTGGCCTCCTACTGGATTGATACCTTGGTTCTCAAAAACTGAGGGAAATACTTACGCTACTCTGCTGCATCATTCTCTCCTCTTCGGGGAAAACCAACGCAAGCTCAAGAGGTAGCAAGTTGTAACTTCGGAAAAAACGCCCATATAAGATAGACCCGCTTGAAGACTAACTCAAATTTCTCCCCCTTTGTCATCGAATGACCAAAAGGATAAAAAATGAGGACTAACGCCCCTGAAGAATATCATGTTGATGGAGGAGCGCCAGCGTTGTTGGGGTCGTTTTTTTGGTAGGGCCTACCGCAGTGTCGTCCAAGTCTTCATACTCGTCGGTGTCGCGTGATGAGGAACAGGAGCTGGCCACCAAGGAAGGACCTTGACCTTCTTGTATTTCTTCGGTGGAGGTGCAGACCAGTCAAAATCCTCCTTGAGACCCATTTGCTTCAGATCTTCTTCACCATATAGATGTGATAGAACAGGCCAGGTGCGACCGAAGATTTCATGGAGGTAGTACTGGTTTTTCTTCACATTATGTGTAGCAGTCATGTTGTGAAGAATGGAACCAAACTGATGCTTAACCCATTTATGGTTTCGATCCACCTTCTGCTGAGGACTAAGAAGCAGCTCACGGTCAGTCATCACCCTTGGAGCTGTGGCTTGAGGAGTAGGCTTGCATGCATTAGCAGCAGAGTCATGAGTGGCAGAGTCATCAATGGTGGAATAAGATGCAGCTTTGCGAAACTGACCATCCAATGGACGAATGCCTTCATCAATAATAGCTGGTTCCTTACCCTTCTCATCAGCTGGAAATATGTCCGCTTGAGGACTTCGATTGGGGGCAAGTAGCTGAGGTGATTCTAAAAATCAGCCTTGTAGTTGAGTGAAGACCTTGTTCTGAGGAATCTCATAATCCAAGGAGCATAAGGCTTCAACTCAAACGGAGAGAGTGCAACATTTGCCAGAGTCCTCATGAAGAAATCATGATAGTAGACAGGAATGCCATGCATGATGTTGAATAGAAGATTCTTCATGATGCCAACAATTTCCTCATCAGATGAGTCGTGGCCTTTGATCGGACTCATTGTCTTCATCAGAATGCGATAGACAGTTCTTGGCACATAGAGAAATTCCCTCATGAGGAATTTGGTCCTTGGGGCTTGACCAGGCTTTAGAGGCTTCATAAGAACTTGCATATAATGGGCAGTGAGTTCAGGCTCTTGGTACAGGCAACGAGCTCCTTCAGGTGGAGGACTGATTGGAAGGGCATGAAGCAATTCAAAGGTCAGTGCTTTATAATGAGTGTTTTCAGTCATCCAGTCCAACACCCAAGTATTGATATCGCCAGTGTCACTTGTGACATGCAGTGTTGCGTAGAACTATAGAATAAGCTCTTCATTCCAATCTACAATGTCAGAGAAAAAGTTGAGGAGGCCTGCGTCATGAAGCAAACTGAGGACAGGAGAGAAGCACAACAGGGATTCCATGTCGACATGAGGAATGTGCTCGTGGTCGAAGACTTTATCCTTGTTGAAGAGCAGTGAAGAATGGAAGTTGGCCTGACTGGTAGTCTAGAAGCGCTTCCTTCTAAGACGAGAAGAGTCATAAGGATTATAGTCAGTGAAGAACACGTGCTCGCCGAATAAGTCATCAGACTTGAATTTCTACTTCTTCGAGAATGGATCCTTTGGCTTGGGCTGAGGAGTATCAGTCAATTGCATTACTACCTCAGGAATTTCAATCTCAGGTTCCACAGGCTGAGGAATTTCAGCTTCTTCTTCAGTGGCAGCCTGGGTCTTCAATTCTTCATTTACATTTTCTTCAGCACTAGTGGTTGGAATCTCTTCATGTACAGAAGGAGTTGCACGAGGTTCTTCAGATCCCATTTGTACTTCAGTGTTGACAGGGGACTGAGGAATTTGTTGAAGTGGTGTGAACAGAGGAGAGTTGGGGTGCTGACTTTCCCAAAAATCATCATTCAGCACTGGTGTTGTACACCAAATGTCCACATCTTCATCTTCTTCTTTTTCTTCAACTCCGGCCTCTTCAGCAGTGAACTGAGGCATGGGCGATGAGACTTGAGGGGTTGAAGGGATTGCATCCGCTTCAATTTCTTCATCCAGCTACTCTGACAAAGCAGCAGAGGGAATGTCATCATCAGATTCACTTGGAATCACATATTCTTCATGGAAAGGAACAAGGTCCTTTGATGGCATGGAGGAGACTAGAACAACATCAATTGGATTTGCAAAAGAGAGCTGGTCAATGGCTTCATCTTCTTCAGAGCTGAAGAATCTGATGAAGTTGATGCCTTCCTTTTCTTCACTACTGCACGCTCTGCTGCCTTGGTTTTCTTCACATTTGTTGCGGATGGAAGGATCAAAGTTGGTGTAGGCGCAGGAGGAGCAGAGGAATTTGGTTCAAATTCTTCAGGCACAACTGATGCAGTTGCTCTGACTTCTTTAGTTTCTTCAGGCGCAACACTAGTGGTTGCCCTGGCAATTTCTTCAGCGGCTGGAATGCAGTCATCAGCCCTGGTACTTTGAGTTTCTTTAGCATCCTAAATATCATCAGCGGTGCTGGCATTTTCTTCAGTCGGCTGAGCAGATGCTTCAGCCTGAGGATTTTCTTGTTGCGTTGGGGCTGCAACATTGGAAGTGAATTTTTCAGTCAAATTCACTAACCTAACTTTGGCTCCAAGCCAGTCAGCACGGTATACGCCAAATTCTTCACTGAGTTTCTTGATCTCAAATTGAATAGTGACAAGTTTTTCAGTTGTCATAGAGACAACCTTTTTCTTCAGGAAGCGCTCCTTCCTGTAGTGCGCTTTCTTGATCTGCCTGGCCTTTTCAATTTTCCATTTTTCTTCTTGGATGAAGGCAGTCAGCATATGACTTTGACCAGGAGTCCATTTGAAATCAGGCATAGGAGTATTTGGATCCTTGTGCCAGAGATCTATGTAATCAAGGATCAACTTGGGATCCAAAAGAAGAGGCACATTTGTGCCTTCGGCTCTAGCGGCCTTGAGCTGCCTGTCTCTGATGATTTCAGCAAGTTCCTCATCATCAGCTTCGTCTTCATCAGACGACACTTGGAAAGCGACCTGCTTCTTGTGAGGACTTGTGCGAGAGCCTCGTCTAGCAGTGGCCTTTGTCTTCAGCAGAGAGGGTCCAGTTGAAGAATTTGGTGCAGCTAAGGAACTAGCAGAAACTCCTGAGGCAATAGAGATGCATGTTGTCCTTTGGCATGTAACGAGATGCACAGGTGCTGAGGATTTGGATGGAGCAGCTGAGGACTTTGGCGGAGGAGAGGGAGCAGTTTGAGGAGTTGGCCGTGAGGGCTTTGAAGAATCTGGCCATGAGGGCATTGCTGAGGAACTTGGCCGTGAGGGCATTGAGGGTGAAGCACTTGGCTTATGAGCAGGTTTCTTTGCCATGGTCTTCTTCGGCTGGCTTGCAGAGGCCTCAGCAGTGGCAGCAGCAGCAGCAGAGTCTTCATTAAATTTCCTCACTGCTTCTCTGCCTGTTTGGCCAGTTTGGCCTGGCGCTTGGCCCATTCATCAGGATAGTCCTCACCGTGCTTGAGGCTGGTGGGATCTACTACTTTCCCAGGTGCCAATAGAGGTCTTGGGCATGGAGGATTTAGAGCGAATTTCTTCATATACTTGGGAGTAACATACCTGTACTCCCTCCACTCCCTTGCCCATCTCCTCTCTATTCTTTGGATGCGCACCTTGCGCTAATTTTTGTCCTTCTTGACAAACTTGGCCTCATCAGGAGTGCAATACTCCTTGTATATGTCATCAGGGATCTCAAAGGCAGTATTGACCTCAGGCCTCTTTCCTCCTTTTTGTGGCTTCTTTCCATCAGCCATTTTCTTCAGCTGAGGAATATGAGCAACTGAATTTTCTGAAGATGTGTGCAACTTTTCTTCGAGGAACGCCGCAAATGAGTTAAGTTGATGAGAACCTAGTGATTTAGCAGCGGACATGAGTACCTGTGAATAGAGTATAGTTGCGAGGAATTTGGAGAGGTCATATGTGTTCTTAGAAGGTTTTGCAAAGAGGAACAAGTTTGAGGAATTTGACCAGATGAGTCTTGAATAATTTCACTAAGCGTTCTTTGTCTTAGGTGCCAGAGTTGTACAGATAAAAAAATCCACACAATTGAGGAAACATGAAGAACAGTATTGCTTAGAGAAACGAATCAAGAACAGATGACATGTGAGGTGTTTTAGTGTGTGATGGTTTGAAGAAAAACACCTTTGAAGATTTTGTAGAAATCATTTGAGTCAAAGAGGGCATTAAAAGTAACTTTTAATTACCCTGGACGAAGAACACGACGAACTGGGAATTGTAGATGTAAAGTTTGTCAGTTCAGATCTTCCACGCCCTAACTCCGCTGAGGAAGACAGCTACGGCGGCGGCGGAGTGAAGAAATCCGCAGCCGGCGCGAGTATGACGGCGACGAGGTCCAGGCAGTGAAGCTCTTCCTCACCGGGGATGATGAAGTAGCGGCGGCGCTAGGGTTTGAGAAGCTCGAGCTGGAGTGAGGTCGAGCGGAGTAAAAGAGAAGTGAGGAAGGGGAGGGGTATTTATAGCCACGGTGAAAAACTATTGCCTCGAGGAAATTGGACGAATGTGCCCCTGACCTTTCTCATTCGCTTGACTTGTGTCACCCACGTACTGAGAGGTGGCGATCGTGGGTGAATAGATAAGTGTTATCGTGGAATATGGAACGGTTTGAGCGGCAAAGCCGAAAATTTAGACAAGATAAGTTAAACGTTCTGTTATAGCCAATGAGGAAAAACGACGGAGAAAGTGAAGACAATGCAAAGTTGAGGAAATTGAACAACTCAGGAATTTCAAAACGGAGGAAAAACTCAAATTGAAGATTTTCAACTTTAGGTGGTGGCACGACCCACCATATAAGAATGATGATTTCAGACACCGCGTACAATTGTCGTAGGGCTCTGGGAATCAAATTCTTCGTTAATTTGTTCACACTTAGAGTGTTAGTCTTCATTGATTGAAGAACAATGTTTCTTCATGTGTTGCACATCTAAGTCATCAATTTTGCATAAGTGTTACGATGAGTGTCCTTTTTCAAAGAACATTTGAAGATTCTAGGATATTTAGCTCACACCTCAACTTGCTAAATCTCTTCTCATCCAAGGGCTTAGTGAAGATATCGGCTAGCTAGTCTTCAGTCCGTACATGCTCAATAGAGATGTCGCCCTTCCACACATGATCACGAAGGAAATGATGACGAATTTGAATGTGCTTAGTCTTCGAGTGTTGAACTGGGTTGTGAGCAATCTTGATTGCACTCTCATTGTCACAGTAGAGAGGCACATTCTTCATGTTGATGTCGTAGTCCTTGAGAGTTTGCTTCATCCATAGTAATTGAGCACAGCAAGAACCAGCAGCAATATACTCAGCTTCAGCAGTAGACAGTGACACGGAGTTCTGTTTCTTCGAGGACCAATAGACCAAAGATCGTCCGAGGAAATGGCATGTGCCTGATGTTGACTTGCGGTCCACACAATCACCAGCATAGTCAGAGTCTGAATATCCAATGAGATGAAAGCCAAGCCCTTGGGGTACCATAATCCAAGTGTTGGTGTGTGAGCTAGATATCGAAGAATATGCTTCACAGCCTTATGGTGTGATTCCTTTGGTGTAGCTTGAAATCGGGCACACATGCAAACACTAAGCATAATATCTGGCCTAGATGCACATAAATACAATAGAGAACTAATCATGGAGTGGTATACCTTTTGATCGAAGTCAATACCATTTTCATCAGTGCATAGATGGCCATTTGTGGGCATTAGAATTTTGACCCCTTTGCAATCTTGCCTATCGAATTTCCTCAGTACATCCTTGAGTTATTTCTCCTGAGATATGAATATGCCATTGCGCTGTTGACGAATTTGAAGGCCTAAGAAGAATTTCAATTCTCCCATCATAGACATCTGATATTCTTCACTCATCATATAGGAAAATTCATCACTGTAACGTTGGTCAGTACAACCAAAGATAATATCATCAAAATAAATTTGGCACACAAACAATTCACCATCGTAAGATTTAGTGAAAAGAGTAGGGTCAAGTGAACCGGGTTTGAAGCCTTTCTTCATGAGGAATTCCTTCAAACTATCATACCACGCCCGAGGGGCCTGCTTGAGGCCATAGAGGGCCTTATTGAGTCTGAAGACTTTGTCAGGATGCTTTGGATCTTCAAAACCTGTGGGTTGAGCAACATATACTTCTTCCTCAAGCTTACCATTGAGGAATGCACTTTTCACATCCATTTGATATAAAGTGATATCATGATGGTTAGCATAAGCGAGTAGTATGCGAATAGCCTCAAGTCTAGCAACAGGTGCAAAAGTTTCATCAAAATCAATTCCTTCAACCTGTGTGTAGCCTTGAGCTACAAGCCGTGCTTTATTGGTCGCCACAAGGCCATTTTCATCTTTCTTGTTGTGGTAGATCCACTTTGTGCCAATGATATGGTTCTTGCGAGGATTTGGACGATTAACCAGTTCTCAGACGTTGTTGAGCTTGAACTGATGTAATTCTTCTTGCATAGCTTGAATCCACTCAGGCTCCAGAAATGCTTCATCTACCATAGTGGGCTCTGTGATGGAGACAAAAGCAAAGTGCCCACAAAAGTTAGACAAATGTGAAGCTTTTGAGCGTGTGAGAGGACCTGGAATGTTGATGTCGCTGATGATTTTCTCAATTTGCACTTCATTTGCAACACGAGGATGAGCGGGTTGTCGTCAAGGAATTTGATCAGCATTTTCTTCAGCACCATTTTGTTCAGGTGCATCAGTATGATGTTCTTTCACGTTCTGGGATGATTTCTTCAACATATTCTTCGGTAGGAATGACATCCTCGGTAGCCTTGAACTTGTTAGTTTCCTCAGGTGATTGTTCATCTAACACAGAAGGTAGGTGCTCTCTATCGGTGTCAAAACCGGCGGATCTCGGGTAGGGGGTCCCGAACTGTGCGTCTAGGCGGATAGTAACAGGAGACAAGGGACACGATGTTTTTACCCAGGTTCGGGCCCTCTCAATGGAGGTAAAACCCTACTCCTGCTTGATTAATATTGATGATATGGGTAGTACAAGAGTAGATCTACCACGAGATCAAGGAGGCTAAACCCTAGAAGCTAGCTTATGGTATGATTGTTGTTCATCCTACGGACTAAAACCCTCCGGTTTATATAGACATCGGAGAGGGCTAGGGTTACACAGAGTCGGTTACAATGGTAGGGGATCTACATATCCGTATCGCCAAGCTTTCCTTCCATGCCAAGGAAAGTCCTATCCGGACACGGGACGAAGTCTTCAATCTTGCATCTTCATAGTCTAGGAGTCTGGCTGAAGGTATAGTCCGGCTATCCGGACACCCCCTAATCCAGGATGCCCTCAGTAGCCCCTGAACCAGGCTTCAATGACGACGAGTCCGGCACGCAGATTGTCTTCGGCATTGCAAGGCGGGTTCCTCCTCCAAGTACTTCATAGAAGATTTTGAACACAAGGATAGTGTCCGGCTCTGCAAAATAAGTTTCCACATATTGCCATAGAGAGAATAATATTTACACAAATTTAATCTGCTGACATATTCCGTAGCGTGTCATCACACCACGGCCAAGCCTTTATTCGAATCGTTTTTACTGCCCCACCTCAGCGTGTTTCGTGAGGCGGTTTCCTTGGCACGTCTTGTCAAAGCAGAGATCGTGTCCCCTTTATTCCGGGATTCTCATCAATACGGGAGTGGGTAACCCAACCGCGCCATTGATTACGGCGCTTGGGAGATAAGCGAGTTTTACTAGGCTGGTGGGGATGCATAGTCGCGTCCGCCCATATAAGGGGATAAGGATCCACCTTTTTCATCCACGCCTTCTTCCTCCTTTGCTCATCCATTTCCGCGCACTCGAGCTCCAGCGCCCAAGTACGCACTCCCCACCTCAACCTTCTCCAGCCATGTCCGGAGTGGGAGGCAAGTGGATGGTCTCCTCCGCCACGGAGGGACACATCAAAAAGCCGAGGAAGGACGGATACTTGTCCAACAACAGCACGCACCGAATTCCCGAAGAGGGGCAGCTCGTCCCCACCCCCAGGCCCCATGAGAGGGTGGTGTTCCTCCCCCACTTCCTCCGCGGACTGGGCTTCCCTCTCCACCCATTTGTCCGGGGGCTCATGTTCTACTATGGCCTGGATTTCCACGATCTGGCCCTGAACTTTGTCCTCAACATCTCGGTGTTTATCGTCGTGTACGAGGCTTTCCTCTGCATCCGCCCCCATTCCGGCATATGGCTCAAGACTTCCAATGTCAAGCCGAAGGTGGTGCGTGGCAACCAGGCGGAGTGCAGAGGCGCCATGGTGGGCAAGATGCCCAACGTCCTATGGCTCGAGGGCTCCTTCGTGGAGACCCTAAAAGGGTGGCAATCGGGGTGGTTTTAGATCACCGAGCCGCGCGACCCTGAATGGGTCGCAGCCCCCGAGTTCCGATCCGGACCCCCTACGCGGCTCACCTCTTGGAAAGAGACCGGCCTGTCGTGGGGTGAAAAAGGAGAGGTGACTGGATTGCAAACATGCATCCAAACCCTGGTGGATAAGAAGCTCAAGCTTGTCAACGTAGTCCAGGTTATGCTCATCCGCCTGATCCTCCTGTGTCAACAATGGGCTTTCAACCTGTGGGAGTTCGACTCGGCGCAGCACCGAACTCTGAGCAGGCTCTTCGACACGACGTACGAAGATGCCTGGAAGGCGCTTTTCAAGGGCGCCGAGGCTCCTGCATCCGCTACCGAGGATCGCGGATTCAGCACGCAGCGTCACGCTAGTGCGGTAAGCTGTTTTTACCTTTTACAGGGTATTAGTTCTTCATAGTTTGACTCTATGCGGGATCTAAGCTCCCTTACCTTTGACAGGATTGGCAGGCGACGTCCGGACAGATCAATTGTCCGGCTCCTTTGCCCGAAGACCCAGCAGACGCCCGCTTGGCAAAGCTGCTAGTTTCGGCGCCCTATGTGGTGCCGGAGAAGAAGGCCAGGAAGAAGGCCACGGGGACTCGAAAGAGTGCCCGGCGCCTGGAGGTGTCGGATTCATCACCCGACGACTCCGAGACGCACTCCTCCCGTGAAGACGACGAGGAGGAAGAAGAAACCTCTCCCCCTCCAGTGGGTGGAGGAAAGAAAAGGAAGGCCGCCCCAACCGGGGAGGCCGAAGGGTCCAAGAGGGGGAAGACCCTTCCTCTAGACTACTCCACCAACGCTGATGACGGCGAAGAGAAGTTGCCGCACAGGGCCAAGCCCCTGGTGAGATCGTAAGTATTCGGACACCAGAGCAATTCATAGTGTTCCTTTCTTGCACGGCTCCTCCTTACGCCAAATATGACTATGCAGTCCGCCCAAGGACGGGCTCGACGAGTCATCGAGCGGCTCCCTGGATTCGTCGGACGTGAATTCACTTCCGCCCGCTACCTCCCCCCACCCTACGGACGACGCCGAGGTGCTGTCCCAACAGGTTCCAAGCCAGGAGGAGGTGGTCCTGGAGGCGCCGCAAGGCGACCTCCCGGACTCCAGGCGCAAAGGGGATAAAACCCCCAAGGGCTCCGAGTCTGGCCTTGAGCCGGACACCGTGCCGGAACCTTCAACGGTTACAGACTCCGGTAGGCAGCCTCCTTCCACGAGGAGCAAGCCTACCGAGCCGGTGACCTCCGTCCAACCGGAGGCACCGAACAATTTGTTGGAGGTGCTTAACGGCGCCTCCATAGACGAGGAGCTCCGCACTATTATGAGTGCCGTGATCTAGAAGGTTCAGTCCGCCAAGAGCGGACTGACTGAAGCCTGTGCCAGACAGTAGCCCCTGATGCTCTGTTCGGCGTTTGGAAGGTTCAGTTCTAACAGGCTTTGAGGTAATTAAAGAATATGTAAAAATATTACCACATAGACAGTAGCCCCTGATGCTCTGTTCGGCGTTAGGAAAGAAAAGCCAAATAGAAGATCTAATAACATTCGCAGGAGTCTAACATAATGAAGTCCATATGCGTATGCAGGTTTCGCTGCTAGCCTCCGCCGCACTGACTGCGGAGGTGGATACGCTGAAGCAAGACCTCGCGCGGTCCGAGAATGAGCTCGGCCATGCCAAGAGGCAACTCGAGGAGAAGGAAGGTAAGTAATACCTTACGCAAGTGTATAGAGAAGATGTGGTTGCAAAAAATGACAGGATCAACGTGCTATTATAGGGGCCACGACCAAGGTGGCAACCCTTAAGAAAGCGCTGTCCGAGGCCGAAAACAAAGCGGCCGCGGAGCGCACAGAGAGAGGAAAACAGGAGGCGCGGGTGGAGGAGGTGCAGAAAGAGCTCCAGGCTCTCGTGAAGAAACACGAGAGTTTGGAGCTTGACTCAAGGACGCAAGCGTCCGAGCTTGCGGCAGCCCTCGAAAGCGCAAAGTTTGCCAAGGCCGAGGCCCAGAAAGCCCTCCAGGAGGTTGAGGCGATGAAGAAGATAGTGGCGGGTAAGGCTTTCTTTATGCAAAGCAAGCATGTGAAAGTGAATTACTTGTTACTTACCCGAATCCGGAGCATTCGCAGATTTGCCCCGCAGCGTGTCCGATGCCGCCGCATTCTACCGACCCGAGGAGGGCAGCTCGACGGAGAAGGTGTTCTGGTCTCAATATGCTGAGGCCGGACAACCGGTGCCTTTGAGCGACCAGTTGAAGCAACTGGTCGAGCTCCACAAGGTGGCCAAACAGGCCCTGAAGGGCTTTATAGTTCAGCTATGGCCTGGAGAGGCCCTGCCTGGGAGCTACTTCGGGCTGGTGAGGCGGCTGGTGGACGCCTGTCCGAGGCTTGAAGTCGCCAAGCGCTCCGTGTGCATCGAAGGTGCCCGTAGGGCGCTTGCCCGTGCTAAAGTGCACTGGGGCAAGATGGATGCGGAGAAGCTGGTGAAGGATGGGCTAGCGCCGGGCAAGGAGCATCGCGTCCCGGAAGCTTATTATGAGGGCGTCCTGAAGGGTGCCCGCCTTATAGCGGATGAATGCTCCAAATATTTAATTTTTGAGTAAACTCGCATTTGTGATCCTGTACGCTGAAAACTTGTTCATATGCGCTAAGCAACGCTTTTGAATTTAAAATATTACCTTCTGTGTGGCCGTTTATCAAATTTGAGAGATGGCGAGTCGTCGGCTTCTTCCCCCATGCAACGAGTGCTGGGGTGTTCGGGATAAACATGAGCACTCTTTTTCCCATTCTTGGGTCCTTCGAGGGAGGCGCTCAACACAACAAACAAGGCAATCGGACTATAATGCTTGAACACTCTCACTTAGCCATAGAATTCTATAATTTTAAATTTCGGTGAAGCCCCTAGTGTTCGGAAGACCGAGTTCGGAGCGCTATCCACGCCTAGGCCGGACAAAGCCGACTCCTCGCTCTAAGCGGCATAAGTCTTTAGGGACTCGAAAATCTCTCGAACAGCGACCAGCTCTTGCCTCATCATGACGGTCAGTTTTAGCTTTCTCTACTAAGGTGCTTAGCCCAGCTCAACTGGGGCACAATCACAGTAGTTCTCCTAGTGCTACCTTAGCCGATATAACGGAACGTAAGGTACCAAAACATAGGAGCCGGGCAAACCCAACTATTGACCCAAGATATGATTCGGAGCCGATGCATATAATGCTATAAGTTCGGGGTGCCACACTTGTGAAAGTGTTCGGACTTCTCACACCGTGTTGTGGGGTACTTAAGCCCCTCGCGTATTGGCCGTACCAAAGTGTACGGGTGCAACATGTCATTAATGAACATATATTCATAAAAGAGATTAATGCGATAATAGACAAAAGCTATGCATTGTTTATTTGAAAAAGTTGTGATCAAAGCAGAACGATACAAATAGTGCAATAAGGAAAAGATGGGACTATTTAACATGTCCTTTCCAGGGGCGAGCTGCGGAATGGTATGCGAAATAGGTATACCGCTCGTTATAGAGACCACCTGAGAGTTCCATAGTGCGGCGCAACTTTCTGCTTCCCTGGTTCTTGCATCGTTTGTGCGGCAATTGTACTGCCGGTTGGGCCTTCTGAAGAATGGAGTCCTGAAAGTAAGAGAAAATGAAGAAGTCGGCAGCCCCTAGTGCGGTTTAGGCCGTGTTTCGGGCGTGCCGTGATGGTGCCCCTCCCCCTTTGCCCATGGTATTTCCAGAGCGTAGTTATGTACGCGCAGCACTGGTTTCGTACTTTCGCGAGGGCTGGGGTTGGGGCCGCATTGCTATGCCTGCTCGGAACGTGCGAGGCGGTCTTGTTGTAGGTTACTCCGGGCGCGCTTCATGGTGCCCGGACATTTAATGGCCGGACTGGAGAATTGCCTTGAGAGGCTGCTTTGTACTTCCGCTGCGAGAGCCGCCGCATGCTCCTTCGTTTGGAGAGAGCGTTCGGTGTTTCCATTGACCGTAATGACTCCTCGAGGGCCTGGCATCTTGAGCTTAAGGTATGCGTAGTGCGGTACCACATTAAACTTGACAAATGCGGTTGACCCGAGCAGTGCGTGATAGCCACTGCGGAACGGGACTATGTCAAAGATTAACTCCTTGCTTCGAAAATTATCCGGAGATCCAAAGACCACTTCAAGTGTCACTGAGCCTGTACAGTTGGCCTCTACACCTGGTATGACGCCTTTAAAGGTCGTTTTAGTGGGTTTAATCCTCAAGGGATCGATGCCCATTTTCCGCACTGTATCCTGGTAAAGCAGGTTCACGCTGCCGCCGCCGTCCATAAGGACTCTAGTGAGGTGAAATCCGTCAATAATTGGGTCTAGAACCAATGCGGCAAATCCGCCATGATGGATGCTAGTGGGGTGGTCCCTTCGATCAAAAGTGATCGGGCAAGAGGACCATGGGTTGAACTTTGAGGCGACTGGCTCCATCGCGTATACGTCCCTTAGCGGACGCTTCCATTCCAAGCCCTTCTGTCCGCTGTTGTTCGGCGGCCGGGGCTCCTCCTCATCGTCGCTATGAAGCCCCTTGTCTATATTTTCAGCATTTAACTTGCCTGCCTGCTTGAACACCCAACAATCACTGTTGCTGTGATTGGCTGGCTTTTCAGGGGTGCCATGTATCTGGCACGAGCGGTCGAGTATTTAGTCCAAACTAGATGGGCCCGGAATATTTCTTTTGAATGGCTTTTTCCGCTGACTGGATTTAGAGCCTCTGAATCCGGCATTAACTGCCGTATCCTCAGTGTTGTTGCTATTAATGCGGCGCTTTTACTTGTTGCGATGCGACCTGCCACTGTTGTCCTTGGTATCCGAATTACCAGAGTTCTTGGTCGTGTTATTGCTACGAGCCAGCCAGCTATCTTCTCCCGCACAAAAGCGGGTCATGAGTGTCGTGAGGGCTGGCATAGATTTCGACTTTTCCTGTCATAGGTGCCGTGCAAGCCACTCATCGCGGATGTTATGCTTGAAGGGATGCTAGGGCCTCTGCGTCTGGACAGTCGACGATTTGATTTTTCTTGGTTAGGAACCATGTCCAGAATTTTCTGGCCGATTCCTCTGGCTGCTGAATTATGTGGCTTAGGTCATCGGCGTCTGGTGGTCGCACATAAGTGCCCTGGAAATTGTCGAGGAATGCGGCTTCCAGGTCCTCCCAGCAACCAATTGATTCTGCTGGCAAGCTGTTAAGCCAATGCCGAGCTGGTCCTTTAAGCTTGAGTGGGAGGTATTTGATTGCGTGTAGGTCATCACCGCGGGCCATGTGGATATGAAGGAGATAGTCCTCGATCCATACCGCATGATCTGTTGTGCCATCGTATGATTCGATGTTCACGGGTTTGAAACCCTCAGGGATTTGATGATCCATTACTTCATCTGTGAATCATAGTGGGTGTGCGGCGCCTCTGTATTGGGCTATGTCACGACACAGCTCAAACGAGCTTTGTCTACTGTGTTCGGCCCGGCCGGATTTACTGTATCCGACGTGACGATTACCGTCTCGTGCCGTGGGGCACCCACGCGATCTGTAGATCGTTCTTGTTTGCCTTGCCTTGTCCTCCAATATATCTTGCAGGTCTGGCGCATTTTCCCGTGCCTTGGTATTTTTTGAGCGGGGCCGGGGTGCGGCTTGAGTGGAGGGCCGAGAGGCCTCTCTGTCGCGGCCATGAGGTGGTCGGTCGGCCACATCATTTGCTAGTGATGTAGGTTTAGGTGCTTCCTCCTCTAGTCGGGGTAGCAACCTGCGCTTTGGGTAGCTCTTGGAGGGGCGTTCGAGTTCATACTCTTCGGCCGCGAGGACTTCAGTCCATCCGTCGGCTAGCAAATCTTGATCAGATCTAAGCTATTGCTGTTTTTTCTTGAGGCTGCTCGCCATGGCCATGAGCCTGCGTTTGAAACGCTCTTGTTCGACGGGATCCTCCAGCACGACAAATTCGTCGTCGTCGAGGCTTGCCTCGTCTTCGGAGGGAGGCATGTAATTATCGTCCTCGACCTCTCTGTCTACCGCTCTCTCATGAGGGCTGGCTTCTCCATCCTCCTGTGCTGAATCTTGCTGGAGGGGGTTTTCTTTGGCACTATCCGGAGTATTATTATCTCCTGTGCCGGAATCACCATTTTTGCTTTGGCGGTATTTAGAGCGGCGCCGCTGACGCCGGTGCTTAGGCTGTTTCTTGGAGGGGTCATCCTCCGCTGTTCCATCGCCATCGCCTTCTTTTGGGGTGTCCACCATGTATATGTCATATGACGAGGTGGCTTTCCAGTGCCCTATAGGCGCTGGTTCCTGATCGTCCCCTGCATCGGTGTCCATACCGTCGATGTCTTTGGAGTCGAAGTCGAGCATGTCGGTTAAATCATCGACAGTGGCTACAAAGTGGGTGGTGGGTGGGCTTTGAATTTCTTCGTCGTCCCCATCCCAATCCTGCCGGTCATAGTCCGGCCAGGACTCTCCTGACAAAGAGAGAGACCTGAGTGAATTCAGAATGTCACCGAAGGGCGAGTGCTGAAAGATGTCTGTGGTGGTGAACCCCATGATCGGTGCCTAATTGGATTCGATCGGTAAGGGTGCGGAGGGCTCGGAGTCCGGAGAGGAGTCCGACACCTTGGAGTCACGAGCCTCGCAGAGGACAAGGCTGGTGTTCGGCTTGATCGCCGTAGAGATTGCAGCCCCCGAGGCGGTGTCTAACCACCCATCCTCGATTGGTGTGGTCGGCTCCGGGCTAAGGGTCGGAGCGGACGCAGGTGCGGCCTCTAGGGCACTGTTCGGCGGCAGAGCTAGATCATGCCCATCGTGACAGTGCAGTGCGCTCGGCTGTGGCTCAGGTCCATCGAAGATCAAGTCTCCGCGGTCGTCCGCCATGTAGTTTAAACTTCCAAATCTGACCTGATGGCCAGGGGCGTAGCTTTCAATCTGCTCCAGATGGCCAAGCGAATTGGCCCGCAGTGCGAAGCCGCCAAACACGAAGATCTGCCCAGGGAGAAAAGTCTCACCCTGGACCGCGTCGTTGTTGATGATCGGAGGAGCCATCGGGCCTAAAAGCGATGACATAGAGGAACTCTCAATGAAAGCACCAATGCCGGTGTCAAAACCGGCGGATCTCGGGTAGGGGGTCCCGAACTGTGCGTCTAGGCGGATGGTAACAGGAGACAAGGGACACGATGTTTTTACCCAGGTTCGGGCCCTCTCAATGGAGGTAAAACCCTACTCTTGCTTGATTAATATTGATGATATGGGTAGCACAAGAGTAGATCTACCACGAGATCAAGGAAGCTAAACCGTAGAAGCTAGCCTATGGTATGATTGTTGTTCGTCCTCCGGACTAAAACCCTCCGGTTTATATATACACCGGAGAGGGATAGGGTTACACAGAGTCGGTTATAATGGTAGGAGATCTACATATCCGTATCGCCAAGCTTGCCTTCGATGCCAAGGAAAGTCCTATCCAGACACGGGACGAAGTCTTCAATCTTGCATCTTCATAGTCCAGGAGTCCGGCCGAAGGTATAGTCCAGCTATCCAGACACCCCCTAATCCAGGACTCCCTCACTCTCTTTGCGAGCCATTAGTTTCATCAAACCGCACATCTACAGTTACAACAACTTTGTGAAGAACGTTGTTGAAGACTCTGTAGGTGTGCGAGTCCTTTCTGTAACCAAGCATAAAACTTTCATGTGCTTTCGGTGCAAATTTTGAGTTGTGATGAGGATCTCTAATCCAACATTTAGCACCGAAGACTTTGAAATAACTCACATTGGGTTTCTTGTCAGTGAGGAGTTCATAAGCAGTCTTCCTGAAGAATTTGTGAAGATATACCCTGTTGATGATGTGGTACGCAGTACGAATTGCATCAATCCAGAAACGACGAGGTGTCTTGTATTCATCAAGCATAGTGCGAGCCATCTCAGCAAGAGTTCTGTTCTTGCGCTCCATGACGCCATTTTGTTGAGGAGTATAAGGAGCAGATAACTCATGAGTGATACCGAGTTCATCAAGATAGTCATCAAGACCAGAATTCTTGAAATTAGTTCCATTGTCACTTCTGATGTGCTTGATCTTCACACGAAAGTTGGTTGAAGCCCTCGAAGAAAATCGTTTGAAGACTTCCTACACCTCATGTTTGTAAGTGACAATATGCACCCATGTGTAACAAGAGTAATCATCAACTATAACGAAGCCATATAGAGATGCATCATTTGAAACTGCAGAATAATGATTAGGACCAAAGAGATCCATGTGAAGCAATTCAAATGGTCGAGTGGTAGTCATGATTGTCTTTGCTGGATGCTTGGCCTTGGTCATCTTTCCGGCTTCACAGGCTCTGCATAAGTGATCTTTGAGGAATTCAACATTCTCAATGCCAATGACATGCTTCTTCTTCGCGAGTGTGTTCAGATTCCTCATGCCAGCATGACCAAGTCGTCGATGCCATAGCTAGCCTTCTGAATCTTTTGCAAGTAGGCATACAGCTGGTTGAGGTCCTGTAGAGAAATCAACAATATACAAGTCTCCTCTCCTAAAGACTTCGAAGACTTTGGAATTGTTAGCTTCCATGATCACAACACAACTATACTTGCCAAAGACAACAACTATATCAAGATCACAAAGCATTGAGACAGACATGAGGTTGTATCCTAAGGACTCGACATGCATGACTTTGTCCATGTGTCGATCCTTTGAGATCGCAACCTTACCTAGACCCAATACCTGACTTTTGCCTTTATCAGTGAAGATGATATGCTTCAGATGTGATGGAGATAAGGGGACATCCATCAATAGATTCTTGTCACCAGTCATGTGATTCGTACATCCACTATCAAGGACCCACTCATTGGCTTTGGGTTGATCATCCTGCAGATGAATTAGTGCAACTTACGAACTCATATACTTCATCAGTGAAGAATATGACATCAATTCATCAGATCAATTTCATCAACCAATAGAACATATAAAACAGAATGAGGACGTGAGAAATGAGGGTTCATTTCTTCATGATTAGCCTACATCCTTTCAGGCAATCTCAGGTCTCCAGCAAATTCTTCAGACGTTTGCACACGTCTGGAGACCTGACCCTGCAGAAGAAATTAGTTCTTTTTCTTCACCACCCACATCTGAAGGGGTGGCAAAGAGTTCATCACTCTGCGAGCTCCATATGAGAAAGGTGGCATAGACGCCAGTCCATTTTGTTTCACATAAGAGGAGTTAGGATAAGCATATGAATAAACAGAGAAATTCTTCGAGGACTTATGAACATAATGGTTTGAAGAATAATGCACATATTCATAGCCCTTAACTCTTCCCTGCGAAACAGAGGTGTTAGCACGATGATGTTCATATGAGGACTTTGATCCTTTTGAGGGATTTGATCCATGTGAGGAATTTGGTCCGTATGAGGACTCAGATCCATATGAAGAATTTGATCTGGGGTTCCTATTCTTCACTGGTGGTGTCATGATGACATTCACCTGATGATTTTCAAGGCATCTTTTGGGAAACCCAGATTTTCTTCATAGGGGAAACGTTCCTGCAGTCAGTGCCAACATATCTAGCAAATACTTCACCATTCTGATTTTTGAACAGTTTATAGTTGGAGTCAAATGACTCATCAGCAAAATGAGGAGAATCACACATAAAGCCAGATATATTAGATGGATCTACTGGAGGTCCCTTTGCAGCAACCCATGAGGTTCTGGGGTACTGCCCAGGCTTCCAATATGTTCCATCAGCATTGATTTTCCTCTCAAAGGCAATACTCTCTTTCCTAGGGTTCCTGTTGATGATCTGCTTTTTAAGCACATCACAAAGAGTCTAATGCCCTTTGAGGCTTTTGTACATGCCTGTCATGTACAATTCCTTTAGCCCTGCATCATCAGTGATACAAGCAATGTCCTCAGATGAGGAATTAGTGATAGCAGAGACAGTTGAAGAATTTGTAGCATTAGAAGCATTTGAACATTCAGGTGAAGAATTATCAGATTCAGGTTCAATGCACTTCGAACATGGAGGAACAAATTCTTCCTGAGCAGCGCTGATTTTTTGAGCAAGCAATGAATCGCGCTCTGAGGGATTCCTGGATTAGGGGGTCTCCGGACAGCCGGACTATATCCTTTGGCCGGACTGTTGGACTATGAAGATACAAGATTGAAGACTTTGTCCCGTGTCCGGATGGGACTCTCCTTGGCGTGGAAGGCAAGCTTGGCAATACGGATATGTAGATCTCCTCCCTTGTAACCGACTCTGTGTAACCCTAGCCCCCTCTGGTGTCTATATAAAGCGGAGGGTTTAGTCCGTAGGACAACAACAATCATACCATAGGCTAGCTTCTAGGGTTTAGCCTCTACGATCTCGTGGTAGATCAACTCTTGTAATACTCATATCATCAAGATCAATCAAGCAGGAAGTAGAGTATTACCTCCATCGAGAGGGCCCGAACCTGGGTAAACATTGTGTCCCCCGCCTCCTGTTAGCATCCGCCTTAGACGCATAGTTTGGGATCCCCTACCCGAGGTTTGCCGGTTTTGACACCAACATTGGTGCTTTCATTGAGAGTTCCACTGTGCCATCACGACAAGGAAGGATGGCTCATCTCGTTGTCAGGGACAACATCACCTCTCGGGGAGTCCTGGCTATAGGCCAAACTCTCCGACTAGGCGGCTTCGTCATGACCACCTGTTCGGCCGCTGCGCCGACGATGGCTTCTCGGGTCATCGAAAACAGCCTTCACATCGGCTCGGAGTTTACCGAGCGGATGAACCCAATGGAGCTCTCCTCTTTGAACGAGCTCTTGGATCGCATCGCCGCTTTGGGAGTCGCTACGGACTATGATCGGATTGGGCTTAAACCCGACCAAAGGGAGATTAACTCTCCGCCGGTCAAATCAGATAGCGGTGGTGGAAGAGCAATGCGGAGATTCTTCCTCTATCTTGAGGACAAACTATGTCCGGATTCCCGAGCTCTCCGAGCCGGATACCCATCTATGGGAGGACATCGCCCAAACCCTGAACCTAGAATCAGGCAGCGGGCCGGACCTATTGGCAACATCCCAGAGCCCGAACTTCCAAGATCGGAAACTCCTCCACCCCTGGGTCCCAGATTGGGTCAAGTTTCGGACTTAAATCCACCCACCCACCCAAATGCAAACGATCTTTCCCACATTAGGCAAGAGTCCCAGGAAACAGTACATCACTATTGGGCCAGATTCCTCCTTGTAATGAACAAGGTCAAGGACTGTCGTGAGGAAGACGCAATTTCATTCTTTTGCAATAATTGCACGGACAAGGGAATCCTCAACGCCATAATTCGCCGTTATATAACACACTTCACAGACTTGGCGGCCATAGTATGGAAGTACTGTGCGATGGAAAGCGCTTGGAAAACCCAAACAAAATTCTGGGATAATCCGGCTCTGACTAAACACCCAGTCCAAATTAAAAGGGTGCACTCTCATAAGTCGCCCGACTCAATTACAAAGAAGCAAAAGCCCACTACAGGGCGTGGAACCGTATTGGAGGGATGGCTTAAAGAGTCCTGCAAAATTAATAGTACAGCGGATACCATACCAACACACAGCCTTAGAGCATGTTGGGTACTCTGGCAGGTGGCCAAGAGCGGTGAGGATCTCCTCATTCAAAACACCGCACAGCACCATCCCGTGGACAACAATACAGTATTGAAAGTCTTCAAGACCTTCGCCTCAAATAATAGGCATAAGCGAGCACTCCGCAGCCTCGCCGAAGTCTACCACATGGCATCAATAAATCCATGGAGCGACATGGCTATCACCTTCAATGCCATTGATGAACGCAAATTCCGACCAGCCCGAGCACCAGCCACCTTGGTCCGCAGTCCAATTGTGGACGGCTTTCGGCTTACTAAAGTACTCATGGACGGCGGCATCGGATTAAACCTCATTTATGAGGAGACTCTTCAAAAAATGGAAATAGACAGGAACCGCATTGAGCAAAGCAGCACGACCTTTAGAGGAATCATCCCTAGTCGGGAGGCACGATGCGCTGGGAAAATCACACTAGATGTGGTATTGGGTATACCAGAGAATTATAGGTCCGAAGAAATCACATTCCAAGTGGCCCCGTTCAGTAGAGGATACCACGCCCTTCTAGGGTGGGAGGCATACACGATCTTCCAAGCCATACCCCATTACTGGTACATGAAGCTCAAAATGCCCGGGCCCAATGGAATCATCACTCTAGCTAGTGATTCGGACATAGCACTCCGCGCCGAAAACAAAACAGCCGCACTGGCCCTCGAGGCATTATCCGAAGCCCTCGCGGCCGGGAAATTAACTGTGTTCTGCTCCACAGTGGACAGGGATGACGTGATACTCAACAAAAGATCCAAGTCCACCTCTTTTAAACCAGCGGATGAAATAGTCAAGTCCACCCAATGGACCCTACAAAAACAACTTCCATCGGGGCACAGTTAAACCCCACTGTAGACGCCGCACTACGGGAGTTCCTGCGCGAGAATTGGTGAAAGTGCAACTATCCCTAGGTGGTTTTGGTAATTCATAACAACATATAGCTCATTGAGCTAATGCTATTCCAAGATGACTATTTCAGGAAAGCTCATGATTGGCATGGCATGGATGTGAAAGTGGAACCCTCAAAATGCTAAGGACAAAGGATTGGCTCAAGATCAAAAGCTCAAGACTCTTCATTTTATATTTTAGTGATCCAAGATCACATTGAGTCTTTAGGAAAAGCCAATACTATCAAGGAGGGATGAGGTGTTGCTTAATGAGCCTTTTGCTTCATGTGCTTAGTGATATGCTCCAAAACCCTCAACTACTTTCCCATATCCACATATGACCTAAACCCTAAGCCAAACTCGGTCCTACCGATTCTTTCTATCCGACGCCACTGAGTTTCACTTGTCATAAGCCACTGCCAAACCCTAGCAATTCGGTTCTACCGATAGGGATCTCGGTCTCTCCGAGACGGGATTGCAAACTCTCTGTTTCCCTTTCATAACTTTTCGGTCTCACCGAAAGAGCGAACGGTCCCACCGAGATTGCAATGTAAACTCTCTGTTTCCCTTTTGTAACTTTTCGATCTCACCGAAAGAGCAAATCGGTCCCACCGAGTTTGCCTGACCAACTCTCTGGTTAGCTTATTACCAAACTCGGTCTCACCGAGTTTGTGTAATCGGTCTCACCGAGATTACGTTATGCCCAAACCCTAACCATATCGGTCCTACCGAGTTGCATGTCAGTCCCACCGAAAATCTCTAACGGTCACTAGGTTTACCTTTTCGGTCCGACCGAGTTTGTTGATTCGGTCCCACCGAGATTGGAAAACTGTGTGTACCGGTTGGATTTTGTGTGGAGGCTATATATACCCCTCCACCTCCTCTTCATTCGTGGAGAGAGCCATCAGAACACATACACAATTCCAACTCATATGTTCTGAGAGAGAACCACCTACTCATGTGTTGAGACCAAGATATTCCATTCCTACCATATGAATCTTGATCTCTAGCCTTCCCCAAGTTGCTTTCCACTCAAATCTTCTTTCCACAAAATCCAAATCCTATGAGAGAGAGTTGAGTGTTGGGGAGACTATCATTTGAAGCACAAGAGCAAGGAGTTCATCATCAACACACCATTTGTTACATCTTGGAGAGTGGTGTCTCCTAGATTGGCTAGGTGTCACTTGGGAGCCTCCGACAAGATTGTGGAGTTGAACCAAGGAGTTTGTAAGGGCAAGGAGATCGCCTAATTCGTGAAGATATACCGCTAGTGAGGCAAGTTCTTCATGGGCGATGGCCATGGTGGGATGGACAAGGTTGCTACTTCGTGGACCCTTCGTGGGTGGAGCACCACCTATCCGAACAACGGGAAAAACATCCGTGTCTCCAATTGCGTTTGAATTCTCCAAACCCTTCCCTTTACATTCTTGCAAGTTGCATGCTTTACTTTCCGCTGCGAATATACTCTTTGCATGCTTGCTTGAATTGTGTGATGATTGCTTGACTTGTCCTACAATAGCTAAAATCTACCAAGAACTAAAATTGGGAAAAGGTTAAGTTTTTATTTGGTCAAGTAGTCTAATCACCCCCCCTCTAGACATACTTTCGATCCTACAAGTGGTATCAGAGCTTTGTTCTCCATTTGCTTTGATCTCCATAGCTTTTGGTGGTCATAGCCTTGGTTTCACAACCTAGGAGAGTATGGCGTCTAGCGAGGGAAATTATCACCGTAGAGGTCCTTACTTTGATGGTACTAATTTTGCTAGTTGGAAGCATAAAATGAAAATGCATATTCTTGGACATAACCCCGCCGTTTGGGCTATTGTGTGTGTTGGTTTGCAAGGTGACTTCTTTGATGGGAAAGAACCAAACCGTGAAGCTACCGCAGATGAGTTGAAGATGTTGCAATACAATGCTCAAGCTTGTGATATTCTCTTCAACGGATTGTGCCCCGAAGAATTCAACAAAATCAGCCGTCTTGAGAATGCAAAGGAAATTTGGGACACTTTGATTGATATGCACGAAGGTACCGACTCCGTCAAGGAATCCAAGTTGGATGTGCTTCAAAGTCAACTTGACAAGTTCAAAATGAAGGATGGTGAAGGTGTCGCTGAAATGTACTCTAGGCTTGCTCTCATCACAAATGAGATTGCTGGCTTAGGAAGTGAAGAGATGACCGATATATTCATCATCAAGAAGATTCTAAGAGCCTTGGATGGAAAATATGATACCGTGTGCACATTGATCCAATTGATGCCAAATTACAAAGATCTCAAGCCAACGGAGGTGATTGGAAGAATTGTTGCTCATGAGATGTCACTTAAGGATAAAGAGGAACTTCACAACAAATCAAGTGGTGCCTACAAAGCCTCATGTGACGCCCCTACATCATCAAGTGAGAAACAAAACTTCAATGAAGAATTGAGCTTAATGGTGAAGAACTTCAACAAGTTCTACAAGAGTAGAAGCAAAGATAGAAGCTTCAAGTCAAGGTCCTACAATGACAAAAGATCTTCTAGTCGAGAGCGAAACTGCTACAGTTGTGGAAGACCCGGACACTATTCCAATGAGTGTACGGCTCCCTACAAGAGAAGAGAAGATTCTCCAAAAAGAAGAAGCAAAGAATCACCACCAAGAAGAGAAGGAGTAGAGATGATCGTTATGAACGAAGATACTCACGGAGAAGCAAGGATTCGGAAAGGAAGGAAAAATCATCAAGGAGCTACACAAAACAAAGACATCAAGCTCATGTTGGTGAATGGGTATCCGGCTCCGACTCTGACAGCCACTCCGAGAGAAGTTATCACTCCGACTCCGAAGATACTCAAGATGAAGGTGTTGCCGGTCTAGCACTTGTGTCAACCAACTCCTACGACATATTTGACTCACCAAATGAAGGAATTGGAAGATGCTTCATGGCCAAAGGTCCTAAGGTAACACACCCCGAGTATGTTGATTTCAATAGTGATGAAGATGACTTGTTAGGTGATGATTTGCTTGTTGACAACTCTAGTGATGAATACTATGATGAAACGTCAATTAATCATGCTAATCAAGATAAAACGAATGACAATGATAAGAAGAAGATTGAGGCTCTAACTAAAGAACTAAACACTCTTAAGTTAGCTCATGAAACTATCTTCGAAGATCATCGAGAACTTTTAAGAGCTCATGAGAAATTACGCTTTGAAAAGCTCAATCTTGAGCAAGAGCATGAGTTCTTAAAAGCAATCAATGATGATCTCCGCAAGAAAAGTTCTTCTTACATTGCCAAGCGTTTACTCTTATCCACTTACATGCCTCAAGTCAAGTCTAGTAACAAGAACAAGAAAGATTCTTCCTCTAGCAGTAACAATGATCATGCTAAATCCAATATTGTTGCTTCTAGTAGTTCTCTTGATTCCACTAATGATTCTCTTAGCCAAGTTACACTTGAGCAAGAAAATAGCTTATTGAAGGGAATTATAGAGAAAGGAGTGTACAAAAGCCTTGCCGGGAGTAAGCAATTCGAGGAAATTGTGCGCAAGCAAGGAATGCACCGGAAGAATCAAGGTGTTGGTTTTGAACGAAAGTTCAATGCCAATGGAGTTGAGTGGGAAGAAGATCAATACCCCAAGACAAAGTTTGTTCCTCAACAAGAGAAGTATGATACTTCTTTCAAGGGGACACAAGCTCAAGATGATCTTCCACCACAAGACTACAAGCAAAAAGGCAAGGACAAGCTTCAAGAGGAAATTGATGCATTTGAAGAAGCTCCTAAGACCTTAGTCAAGTGGATTCCCAAGACTACTTCAAGTTCCACTTCATCAAGTACGACTACAACTCCAAGGATTCCCATCAAGATGGTGTGGATCCAAAAGAAGAAGAACTAGAGAGTTCTTGAGGGTGACTCCGCCAACATACTTCACTCTTATCATTTTGGCAAGAACAAGTGCAATCAACTTCCACATCTTGCACTAGTTCAAGGAGTCACAAACCCTCTTGTTGGTAAGACAAGGGACAAGGTAACCTAAAAGTTTTCATGGACATCATCTTGTGTGTGCATCACTCTATGTCTATGGATATCCTTGTTTGTTCCTTGTGGGACTAACCCATGTAGGTATTGAAAGTGCAATTCACTCAAATGGATAGCTCCAAGTGATCTACATCAACATTGAGCATCCACATCTTCAACATCTACATGAAGTCATCATCGACAAAACCCGAGGTTAGTTCATCCCTCTAAGGGGGGATATCACATCTAGGGGGAGCTTTACTCTAAGACTTGAGCTAAAGCAACTCTAAAGATGTGAACACAACAATGCTTTATGTAAAAGTGGTAACCCCACTTGAGCTTAAACGATGAGTATGACCTATGATCAAGTGTTCTCACTTGACTCCTAAGTCAATATACTCATATATAGATGACCTTGTCATCGCAAATTGCTTGATAGATGCTAGAATTGGTTGTGCATGCCTTGTCACATATTTCATTTGCCATCTTATTGTGTGAGCATGCTGGTTGCATATTTTACTCATTCGAGGACATCCACTTGTTGTTTTGATTGTTTGGTTTTATTTCCTTTTGCCAAGTGGATGGACAAGAATGCCTAAGAACCTCCTCTAGCTATCTATGCTTTTCTCGTCTCAAACTCTATTCATGCTACATCACAAAATTTGATCAAGTCAGATTCGAACCACTCTGTGTGAGGAGCGCTCGGAGTCCCCGATTCGTCATAGACTTAAACTTCCAAAACCTCTTTATGATTCTCGGTCTGACCGATACCCTACTTTCGGTCCTACCGAGATCATTAAGTTGATCTAGGTTTTCGATCTCGGTGCAACCGATTTGAACCATTCGGTCACACCGAGTTGCAACAACTGTATACAGTTTTGCATCTCGGTGCCACCGAGTTGTTCCACTCGGTCACACCGACAGGGTCGGGCTATATATAGTCACGGGCAAAAATTTGGAAATTTCTCCGAACCCCTTCGCCCGCGCGATAGCCTGCTCTGCCAACTTGGTCTCCGGATCGTCTCCTCGCCGCCAGCCGCCTCCAGTCGCTGGTCTCCGTCGCCGTCAACGGAAATTCAACCCCGCCGTTGCCGCCGTAGCGAGTCTCCGCCGAACTAGGGTATGGACTCGATCTTTGTGCTATTCCCCAATCCGATTCTTAGCACATTGTGATCATCATGATTCTTGCCACGTTTGTTAAACTTCTATCCAGTCAATGAACTCGTAGATTAGGTTTAATTCGAAAATTTTAGGGTTAGGTTTCCGCCGAAACCATCTCGGACCCACCGAGTTGAAAAACTCGGTCCCACCGATTTGGCTTATGCCATTGCACAAGTGAGACTCGGTCTGACCGAGAATTACTTATCGGTGTGACCGATTTTGGAACTCTGTGAAACCCTAGCAGTCTCGGTGCCACCGAACTGTGACTCGGTCTGACCGAGTTCACTAGTTTAGGTGCCAAAACTGCTTCGGTATCACCGAGTTTAGAAATCGGTAGATCCGAGATGCTTTCAGTGGGAAACTAAAACTAAGTTTTTGAATTATTCTTTTGCAAAAATCTCTGCATTTTGTGATGCTTATCCACTCTATCTCATCTATAACCTATTCACAGGGTCAGCAGTCAGAGTTTGCATCATGTCAGACCAAAGTGATAGCCAGAACTTGTCAGAGCAGCAAGTGCAGATGAGTGAGGGCACTAGTCCCTCAAGTTCCTCAGATGATGGCAGCAGGAGCACCCCTAGCAATCTGCCTAAAGCTGCCACAAGACAGAGAAAGAAGAGAACCTCAGACTCAGAAGATGAGGATTATGTGGCAGAAGAGGAAGCAACTTCCAAGAGAGTTGAGCCAGCACAGGGCATAAAACCAGGGATGAAGATCAAAAGGCCAGCAGGCAGGCAGCCTATGTCAAAGGCCAGAGCTTCAACTGAGAAGCCCACTCCCATTGAGCCAGTTGCTGCTGAAGGCAAGAAGAGGAAAGAAAGGGTGAAGAAAACTGTAGCCAGAGTGCTTGGCAAGGCTTCCATCATGGAAGATGAGGAGGAAGAAGAAGAGGTAGCTGCACCAGCACCTAAGGCACCCAAGCTGATGGGTGATGCCATAAGAACAGGGGCAGTTGCTTCCAAGGCCAAGCCAGCTCCAAAGCCAAAGCCAAAGAGGAACACAAGAAGCATCCCAGCTACTGAGAAGAACAAGGCCCCAGTGCCTGAAGCTGCAGAAGAAGAAGAAGAGAATGTTCTTAGAAAGCTCAAGCCCAAGATCCCAGACCACAACGATGCTCATCCTGTGGCTGAGGATATGAAACTCAGGAGAGATTCAGGGCTCCGGAAGTGGAGAGAAGCAGACCCATATGCTTCAAGGAGAAGGACTGTAGTTGACTACAGGTTTCACACCAAGGGGCAGCAAGACTTTTATGAGACAGTGCTGCTAGACAAGAAGCCAATTGTCTGTGATATGAGATGGGTTGATTGGCAATACATCAAGGACAACAAAGAGTACTACCCTGGAGTGCAGGACAGCTTCAAGGCATGTGGAGTAGAGGACTTTGTTGGGCAGAAGCTCACAAAGTGGAACGAGGAACTCATCATGCAGTTCTACTCCACAGCCCATTTCTATCCAGATGGCAGGATTGTATGGATGTCAGAGGGTATGAGGTACCAGTCTACAGTTGCTGAATGGGCTCAGCTGATTAATGCCCCAGAAGAGCATGACGATGACTTGGACATTTATGCCAAGAAGAAGATGGACCACAACTCAATGTCAAACATGTACAAGGAGATTCCAAATGAAGCACTTGATACGTTCAAGTTTGGCTCAGTACACTATCTTCTGTCAGGGCTGCCAACCATCAACTGGATTCTTAGGCACACCCTATTTCCCAAGTCTGGAGATCACAAGATGATCAGGGGCCACGCGATCAACTTGCTTCATATCTTTGACGTGCCACAGAAATTCAAAGTCATGAGCCTTATGATTGAAACAATCAAGAGGACAGCAGCAGACCAGAAGAGGAGCTGTGGATATGCCCCACAGATTCAGGAGCTCATCAACTCTAAGATGGGCACGGGATATACTTATTGGACAAGGAACACCTGCCCATCCGTCCAGACTTTGAAGATAATCAAGTGGTCATGACTGAGAATGAGCCATCATCTGCCCAAGCACAAGCCAAGAAGGAGAAGGCGAGGAAGGAGAAAGCTGCCAAGATGCCTACTCAAGAGGAGGCATCTGAATATTTCCTGAAAACCAAACAAGAGCAGCTTGGTTACTTGATTGCATCCACCCTGCGGATTGAGCAAGGACTAGCCACCCTAACTCAGAACCAGGCAAGCTTAGAGAGGATCATGGAACAAAAGTTCTATGACTTGGATGTCAAAGTGACAGAGATTCAGACTGCAGTGGAGCAGCTCCAGGATGACATGCAGGAGAGGAGAGGCAAGACTACAACTGATGCCTTTGCCAGAGTGCCACGAGGTCCGAGGTCGTCTGCAGTGCCAGTTGCTGACCCCAGAGCCACCACGTCTGCACCAGCTACAGCCTCAGTTCCACCAGCTCCAGCGTCCACTTCAGCCTCGACTCCGACCACGTCTACAGAAGGCTTCGTCCTTGGAGTGCTCCGGACTCCACCACCACCTGAAGATCAAGCCTGAGTGTCGACTTAGCACTATGCATTTTCTAGGAACTTTTTGGTAACTTGTTGCCAAAGGGGGAGAAAATGTATAGATCATAGGCTTCGAGAGAGAGTGTTGCTTTTAGTGTTGCTTTTATTCTCTCTTGTTTTATTTGGTGGTTTTTTCGAACTTTGTTTGCTTTTGTGTGAGATACTATGTCATTGCTCGTGAGACATTGATGATCATGTGTTTGATCATAAGCTACACTTAATGTTTGCTTAATATTATCATCTTATCTATCTTATGTGATCATTCACTATTCTTGGTGATGAGTGCATGTATTTCATTCTTATCATTTTAAGCGCTCCACCAAGATGTATGTGACATGGAAGAGTAACCCATGACTCTAACTCTTTGTGCATTTGCAGTCCAAAGCAAATTTTAAATATGCACAAATTTAGGGGGAGCTCTTACTTGTCACATACTTCTCAAAGCGATGATATATTTCATGCTTATTATCATTTGTCGAAGCTTTGATCTATATGTTGTCATCAATTACCAAAAAGGGGGAGATTGAAAGTGCAACTATCCCTAGGTGGTTTTGGTAATTCATAACAACATATAGCTCATTGAGCTAATGCTATTCCAAGATGACTATTTCAGGAAAGCTCAATGATTGGCATGGCATGGATGTGAAAGTGGAACCCTCAAAATGCTAAGGACAAAGGATTGGCTCAAGCTCAAAAGCTCAAGACTCTTCATTTTATATTTTAGTGATCCAAGATCACATTGAGTCTTTAGGAAAAGCCAATACTATCAAGGAGGGATGAGGTGTTGCTTAATGAGCCTTTTGCTTCATGTGCTTAGTGATATGCTCCAAAACCCTCAACTACTTTCCCATATCCACATATGACCTAAACCCTAAGCCAAACTCGGTCCTACCGATTCTTTCTATCCGACGCCACCGAGTTTCACTTGTCATAAGCCACTGCCAAACCCTAGCAATTCGGTTCTACCGATAGGGATCTCGGTCTCACCGAGATGGGATTGCAAACTCTCTGTTTCCCTTTCGTAACTTTTCGGTCTCACCGAAAGAGCGAATCGGTCCCACCGAGATTGCAATGTAAACTCTCTGTTTCCCTTTTGTAACTTTTCGGTCTCACCGAAAGAGCAAATCGGTCCCACCGAGTTTGCCTGACCAACTCTCTGGTTAGCTTATTACCAAACTCGGTCTCACCGAGTTTGTGTAATCGGTCTCACCGAGATTACGTTATGCCCAAACCCTAACCATATCGGTCCTACCGAGTTGCATGTCAGTCCCACCGAAAATCTCTAACGGTCACTAGGTTTACCTTTTCGGTCCGACCGAGTTTGTTGATTCGGTCCCACCGAGATTGGAAAACTGTGTGTAACGGTTGGATTTTGTGTGGAGGCTATATATACCCCTCCACCTCCTCTTCATTCGTGGAGAGAGCCATCAGAACACATACACAATTCCAACTCATATGTTCTGAGAGAGAACCACCTACTCATGTGTTGAGACCAAGATATTCCATTCCTACCATATGAATCTTGATCTCTAGCCTTCCCCAAGTTGCTTTCCACTCAAATCTTCTTTCCACAAAATCCAAATCCTATGAGAGAGAGTTGAGTGTTGGGGAGACTATCATTTGAAGCACAAGAGCAAGGAGTTCATCATCAACACACCATTTGTTACTTCTTGGAGAGTGGTGTCTCCTAGATTGGCTAGGTGTCACTTGGGAGCCTCCGACAAGATTGTGGAGTTGAACCAAGGAGTTTGTAAGGGCAAGGAGATCGCCTACTTCGTGAAGATCTACCGCTAGTGAGGCAAGTCCTTCGTGGGCGATGGCCATGGTGGGATAGACAAGGTTGCTACTTCGTGGACCCTTCGTGGGTGGAGCCCTCCGTGGACTCGCGCGACCGTTACCCTTCGTGGGTTGAAGTCTCCATCAACGTGGATGTAGGATAGCACCACCTATCCGAACCACGGGAAAAACATCCGTGTCTCCAATTGCGTTTGAATTCTCCAAACCCTTCCCTTTACATTCTTGCAAGTTGCATGCTTTACTTTCCGCTGCCAATATACTCTTTGCATGCTTGCTTGAATTGTGTGATGATTGCTTGACTTGTCCTACAATTGCTAAAATCTGCCAAGAACTAAAATTGGGAAAAGGTTAAGTTTTTATATTTGGTCAAGTAGTCTAATCACCCCCCTCTAGACATACTTTCGATCCTACAATTGGGACATATTTTCCTGGCATCCCTCAGACATGCCAGGAATCCCACGTAGGCTGGCCAAGCATAGCCTTAACATTCTAAAGGGATTCAAGCCGGTCAAGCAGACTCTTCGGCGTTTCTCAGAACCTAAGAGACAAGCCATGGGAGAGGAGCTAGCCAAGTTACTGGAGGCCCGATTCATTAGAGAAATAAAACATCGGGAATGGGTAGCAAACCTGGTGATGGTACCAAAGAAGGATAAATCATGGCGCCTATGTGTCGATTTCAAAGACCTGAACAAGGCCTGCCCCAAGGATCCCTTCCCCCTCCCCCGCTTCCATCAAATTATCGACGCTACTGCAGGACACGACTCATTGTGTTTCCTCGACGCATACTCCGGATACCATCAGATTAAGATGGTGGAGTCCGACCAAGCCACAACGGCATTTATCACCCCATACGGCCCTTTCTATTTTAACACCATGCCCTTCGGGCTCAAAAATGCCGGCGCAACGTATCAACGCATGATTCAGACATGTTTGGAAAAGCAGACCGGCAAAATGGTGGAGGCATACGTAGACGATGTGGTCGTTAAAACCAGACACGTCAACTCCTTAATAGACGACTTGAGGCTCACGTTCGACAATCTCTGAACATATGACATTAAGCTCAATCCGGAAAAGTGCGTTTTCGGCATGCCCACCGGAAAGCTCCTGGGCTTTATCATTTCTAGTAGAGGAATTGAATCAAACCCGTCTAAAATCCGAGCTCTGTCGCAGTTGGCTATCCCAACTGACCTCAAGCAAATCCAGAAATTAACTGGATGTGTGGCGGCCTTAAGCCGCTTTATCTCCAGATTAGGAGAAAAGGCACTACCCCTTTATCGCCTTCTTAGGCGCACCGAACACCTCGAGTGGACGGATGTGGCCATGGCCGGATTGGAAGAAATAAAAGCCATCCTAGCCACCAACCCAATCTTGGCCGCGCCAAATGTCGGCGAACCAATGCTGTTATATATAGAGGCAACTCACCAAGTTGTAAGCGCAGTGCTCATCGTCGAACGAGAGACGGACGGACATAAATTCCCACTTCAAAAGCCGGTATACTATGTATCCACTGTCCTTACACCATGCAAATCACGGTACCCACATTATCAAAAGATAGCATACGCGGTATTTATGGCATCCCGGAAGTTACAACACTACTTTCAAGAGTGTTCAATTATGGTGGCCTCGGAAGTACCACTCAACGACATAATAAAAAACCGCGATGCCACAGGACATATTGCCAAATGGGCTATCGAGCTCCTCCCGTTCGACATAACATATAAACCTCGGCAAGCCATTAAGTCGCAAGTACTGGCCGATTTCGTCTCCGAATGGACAGAAGCCGAACACCCTAAAGAGTACGGCGCGTACTCCAATTGGATCATCCACTTCAACGGATCTAAAATGATGGCTGGTCTGGGGGCTGGCGTCATCCTGACGTCCCCCACCGGAGATACAATCCAATACGTACCCCAAATATTGTACACAGACTCCAACAACGTAGCCGAATACGAGGCCCTGTTACATCGTCTTCGGATGGCAGTTTCCATGGGTATTCGACGCCTGGAGGCGCATGGGGACTCGAACCTCGCAATATCCCAAATAAATGGAGACTTTGACACCAAGGATCCAAAAATGGCGGCATATCACAATGCCGTCTTGAAAATGTCAACTCGGTTCGAGGGACTTGAATTCCACCATGTGGCTCGGGAAAACAATCAGGCGACAGATATCCTCGCCCGTATCGGTGCTAAGCGCGACACTGTCCCACCTAACATCTTCTTGGAAAGGTTGTTTAAGCCATGCGTGGTATGGGAAGGGGACAATGGTAACAATAGTCTGGACCCGGCCACAACACCAGATACCGAACACTGTGACATCATTGGAGGCTCTGCTATTGAAATAACACCTTCAGCCCACGTGATAATGGTCGTCATCGCCCCGTGGACAGAACCATTCCTGGCTTACCTAACTAGGAAGGAACTACCCGACGACCAAAATGAGGCACGCTGCATAGTGCGGCAATCTAAAGCCTACAAGGTCCACGAGGGAGAGCTTTGTAAGAAAAGCACTACCGGAGTCCTTCAAAGGTGCATCTCTGAAGAGGAAGGGCGGACGCTTTTGGCATAAATACATGCTAGACTCGGCGGTCACCACGCCGCAGCCCGGGCCCTTGTAAGCAAGGCCTTCCGTACAGGTTTCTATTGGCCGACGGCCCGGGCAGATGCACAGGATCTGGTCCAACATTGCGTCGGATGCCAGCTTTTTGCAAACCAAAGCCATATGCCGCCTACCGCCCTCCAAACAATCCCCATCACTTGGCCCTTTGCAGTATGGGGGCTTGATATGGTCGGACCCCTCAAGGTGGGAACTGTCAGGACCGTTTTTCGGGATATTCATTTCCCAAAAGCAGCCCTTGTGCTCACCAGCCCCAGGATTACTGTTAGCTGATGAGACACCAACTTGTTACAGAAACTCCAAGCAAAATACAAAATATGTAGTACAAGACCATTATCGCCTATGAGTACAACAAATGGTTTGCTAGAGGCTGAAGGCGGAAGCGGTTTGCGGATCACCAGCGTCTATGGGACTCCATTTCCCACAGGAACAGCTAACCAGGATAACTCCTATCTTCGCGAGGCTGCTATCAACATTGCGTAGGTTCCGGGGCTGTCATCACAACACTCCTCTCCACGCAAGAGATCAGGCCAAGACAATAGCCAGGGACAAGCCAGTGAGTACTTTGAATGTACTCGCAAACATTAAGAACACAGGTATAATATAGCCACTGATAATCATGTTTCGAAATATTCTATGATCACTTCGTCAGTTCTGAAATAAGGTTCATGATGCGTGCAAGCAGATCATTCAAATAAAACATGAGTAAACAATCAGGGAGTAGAAATGAAAAGCACCGATTGGGTGTCTGAAGCGACGTCTCGAAAGGATAATAATATGAAGCATGCCACAGTCGGGCGGCTGTGTGACACCACGTAAAGGGCTTATAAGTAAATGAAATGACAAGCATGCCACAGTCGGGCGTCTGAGCGACACCTCATAAAGGGCTTATATAAGAATAATCACAATGAGTATCCAGGAGGTAGAACCGTCCCAGGGATACTCAATAATTCAAATAACATAAATGGTTAGTCCATAATAATAATAATCATAATCATCATACGCCACAAATCATGATCCATGTTTTGGTTCAGCAGTTTTTCCTCCGAAGACCGACACTAAGACCGACACTTGACCCATCCCAGACTGTAGTCCTTAACCATGGACATGGCTATTCGAGTAGGTATAATATCTCTTTAGAGGGTGTACTCTTTACCCACGAGTAACGGATTTCTTTAGTCCGTCGGATCTAATTCCGTCCACGGTCTTTTAGTCGAGAACACGCCTGACTTGCACACACCAGCTTAACTTTACTCGTGTCTGGAATCACCCAGACACCTGTTAAGCAAAACTCTAAGTGGGGAGGCTACAACACCGCGTAGCATGGGATCAAATTTCTATCGCGCGCTCTAAGGGGTGGCCTCCCCTCTCGGTCCCAACCGGAAACACCCATGCCCCCGGACCAGGTGGCATGCCTACCGGATGCAGCCGGTATCTTCCACCATGGCCTCTCTGTACGGTGTGTGCTAAGACAGGGGTTGACACTTACTGAACCGTACCCTACCTACGGCAGGGACAAGTGGCAGCACGAAACAAGTATGGGGGTTGCTGGAACAAGACTCGATCTACGGTCGACTCAGGAGGCTTAAGTATTTCCCGCATGATTAGCTCAAGGATAATATTTCACATCCATCAGACACAACCACCACTCATCATACCTCCCCCTGCCCCACTCGTCATAACCGTCTCGACGAGGGACAAGCTCGTGTCTACCCAAGACAGAGACTTTCCTGGATCCTTCCCGGTAGGCATGAGAGGCATATGAGGGTGATTACTATCACAAGTATGTCCATTTCCAACAGCAAAAATTTCCATTTTTGCACTCAAAGCGTATGATCATATCGTCACATAAAAATAACTAATGCTTCATGTTGAGGTGGGGTTATAACCGTATCGAACAATCCCCAAAATATATTATGCCAGGGTTCAGAATGCTTGCCTTCAAGTTGTGGAGAGGCAGTGTGCATTCCAAAACTTTTGAAAGTTCCCTTCTTCCTCATCCAAAATCCTATTTTAAATAAATTTAAATTAACACATATTTTAATAACAATACAAAAAAGTTGTTTGGAAAATTTTGAATTAAATATGAAAATAAACTAGGCAATTTTGGGAAACAACAGAAAAAGAATCAAATCATTTGGATTTATATTTAAAAAGATATAGCCAGTCAAAGTTTAGTCAAATATCTGTTTTTAAAAAGAAAACAGAAAAGAAAACGTTTCGAAGAGGAATACGCTTTCATAGCAGGGGAGACGTACTTGGGGTTTTACGCTTCCACTTAAATCCACGCAGGCGGGGCTGGGTCGCGGACAGTGGGTCCAGGGGGCCCACTGGTCAGGTTTGACCAGTCGCCCCCGCCTCTTCTTCCTCTGGCCGAACAGAGGCGGGGTTCCGGCGATCAACGCCGGCGAACGGCGGCTTCTCGCGGGCTCCGGAAGGCAGGGATGGATCCGCTACTCCAGGGCGGTCCTCCCAGTAGTTCCTAGGGTGGTGGGGGCGAAGGGAGTCATCGGCGACGAGCCTCGCGGCGGACGGCGGCCTCAGGGAAGTTGGGGCTTCGCGCTACGGTGGTTCCCCGTCGTAGCTGAGAGCTTGGGCGGCTCCGTGCAGTCGAGAGGGGAAGGATGGAAGCATGGAAGGGGTCTGGGGGCTTCGGCCTTGGCAGGATTTTGCCGGAGGGTGGTGGCGGCCGATCCCGCCGGAGTTGGGGAAGAGGGGGCCTCTGGCCAACTGGCAGGAGGGGGGGCTTCCTATGGCTCAAACAAAGCTGCTGATGAGCCTAGGCATGATCGGGAGGGGTATATATAGCTCGGCGAGGTCGGTCCCCGTGGCCGTGGATAGGAACGACGGCGAACCGCTGTTCTGTTGCGGTCAAGGCGACGTGGTGGAGGCTAGCGGGGTCGGTAGGGCGAGCGGATGAGGATGGCCTATTCACGAGGGCAGCTGGCGAGCGGAGGAGGCTCGGGCGGCGCCGTCCAGGCAGAGGCGCACTGTGGCCGGCCGCTAGCCGCCACGGCCGACCTGACGGCGGCTCGGTGCACGCGCGTGCAAAATGTGCGCTCTGGGCGCGCCAAGAGCACGCACGCTAGCTGCTTGACGAAATGCCAATGCATGCCACAGAGCTTGGGTGAGGCTGGAAATTAGCAGACCTAGGCTAGGGTTTGCAAGGAGATCTGTGGACAAGCTTGATGGGTCAGAGGATCAAGTTCACAATGCAAACCAAAAATTCATGCCAAAACTGTCCATGCACTCAAGGTGTTTGCCAGAATGCCAATGGCATCAAGGCAACTCTTGGGGTGGCCCAAATCTCCAGATTGGGGGTCTGTTTAGATGATACAGAGGGTGGTGGGGTTAGTTTGCCAAAAGCTCAAACTTGTTAGTGCAAGTTTTGCAAAACTTCAGTTCTGGGCACGAGGAAAAGGGCATGTTTGCATGCATTTAAAATCCTCCAATGAGTCCACTCTCCTGGACTTAAGGGTTTTGCAAGGAGTACTACAAGCAGGAGAAAGCTTATGGTCACTAGAGCAAAATTTAATAGGGATGCGGTACAAATCACCAAGCTGGAACAGAATGAAAAAGAGGTTAATTCACTCAAATGTTCCAAAGAACATCAATGGGTTTTTGCATAAAGTTGAATAATACACTCCTATTAACATCCCATAATTTTGGTGGAGGCTAGAAAGAAATATTTAAAGGGGTTGTAGTGCAAAATTGCTCTTTGGACCAGATTTGAAAACTTGGTGTAGAGCCCAAAATATCCAAAGAATGAAATATATTATTGCATAAAAGTGGTTTAAAAACATCACATGACATCTCCAAATTTTGGTGAAAATTTTAAATAAATTTATCAAGTGGTTGTAGTTCAAAAAGAGCTCCAACACTAATGAAAAATCATTTTAGGGAATAAAGCTCAGAGAGGAATAATTATGCAAGTAAATCCCACTGATAATAGAAATGTTTTTCTTGAAAGGGCAACAAGTCCAATAATATATTTGGAAAGTTTTTCACTTGAGGTAAAAACTCCATAATAATAAGGTAAAGGAAGGCCCTGAAAACAAAGGAAAATCCAGAAAATAAAAGTTTAAATTTCCTGGAAATTTTTTTAATCAATAAAAAAACAAGGGTAAAAATTTTGGGGTCTCACAACACTACCCCGCTTAAGGAAAAATCTCGTCCTCGAGATTTGCTAAGGGTCGTTTTGAAAATATTGCTCCTATCAGCTGAAACCAAACAGATTACTCATAGCACATACTTGGGTACATAACATAAGTTGCAACACATAAATAAACATAGCTATGACGTTTACAATGAAAACGGTAAAAGGACAGGATCCCGAGAAAACATCTCTGGTACTGGGACGCACTCTTCGTCTATCGGGGGAAGCGGATTGACCAGTCGATGGATGCGTCTCTCCTGGTCGGACCTCAGTGGTCTGCCGATGGCGATCTGAGGTTTTAAAACAGCGAGGCTCTGGAGATAACCCATGACTCGCTGGGTCAAATGTGCTTGAGCGATGACATACTGGACAAGGTTGGCCAGTACTGGGTCTCTCTCAGTTCCTCCATCGGGGAAGGATGCTACTTCTCTGGGTGCTGCACGGCTCGGAAAGCAATAATACCCTCGTTTGCTGGCATAGGGTACCGTGAATCGAAGGCGAACAATCGCTTCATGTGCAGCCGCTTCTATGGCCATCTGCGGAGTCGGCATAGATTTCCCCATGAAGGAGACTTCTATTGGGTCTTGGTTTGAGTCTACAGGAGGGATGTGCACTGCTGCCCAATATTTCGAGGTGGAGGAGGTGATCATCGACTTGAGCACCTCGTACTGGGGTGGCTGGGTGGAACCCATGGTACTGCAGGTAAAGTCCCACAATATTTTAACAAAACTACCCAGGGTTGCATCTGGGGTCCTCAGATAAATGCTAGGGCTCAGCATGGCAAGAAATGGTTGTGAGGGTTGCGCACAAGATGAGGGGTACTCAGCAAGGTCACGAGGTGGCCTTTTATAAAGCAACTGGGCTGGGTTATTAACCGCAGTGAAGGGAGACCAGTTTGTCGATTCTGCTCTATGGGGTCGGGATCAAAGCCACAAATACACACATCTCACCAAAGCGACGCATTACTGTGGGTGTCGTCAGGGTTGGTTTTGGTAGCTACGCCCGGAATTAAAATGCAGCCGTACACCAACGCACTCATGCATGGCCACTATTCAAATTAGGGATGCACAAGCAGATAGCGTTCCAATATGGCGATATAAGGTCACACAATTACAGGATGTGGACAAGCCGAGACTCGGTACTACTCGAGTGACTTAGTACACTTCGTTAATATCTAAGCGGGCGTGCCTTGTGGATGCCGAGGCTTCTCCATTGGCTTCACCGTCGGGGTTAGCTGGAGGGGGTTGAGGAACTGCAGGGTCAGGGTAGCGATGATGACCATCGCAGGGATTGTTGGCCACAATCCTGCTGGAGTGTGTTCCGAAAAGGCGACGAAGCACTTCTGGGGTCATCAAGGCACCTTGGTTGATGGATGGGGCTGACCTCAAGGTCTCGATTGGTTGCCCGAATAGCACGACTGGGTTGTCGGCGTGGGGCTCATCTTCTCTTCTTGCTGGGGCTCGGCGGATCAGTTCTCCACGAGCTGCGATCAGATCAAGGGTGATTTGATCAAACAGACCCTCTAGCGCACTTACGTAGCGCACCAGGTGCAATAATGCAGGATCTGTCTCGTGGTCTCCGTTGGCAACTTGGGGTGGTCTACCATACCCGTCACGGCTAGGGTAGTAGTAGAAGGAGCGACAGTTAACTTTGTACGACAAGGGCCAGAGTTGAACTATAGCTTCTCGAGCCGCTAGTTGGATGGATTGTGGATCAAAGTAAGTTGTCCTTCCGGTGAACCTGTAGGGGCGTTCTGGCGATAGACCCCTACCATAGACGTCCACAGTGGCCCAAAATTGACGGCTCTCACCGCTCATGGACCCTTGGTACACAACATACTCCGGGGGCTCTTCTAACACGAAGGCACGGTGGGTGAGGTTTGCTTGCACGGTCACGAAACCTCCAAGGTTGGTTGTTGTGGTCTCATTGTGAACAATGGGGCCAGGCATTATAACTTGGTTTGGGGTAGAGGTTGTGCTGTGCTGGGTTGAGGCCAGAGTGCCCTTTTATAGAAAAAGGGGGCGGAGTCTTCCTTTGCACGCTTGCGAAAAGGACTGTTTAGGGGCCGTCAATGGCGCATGATTGATAGGCTAGACTGATAGGTTGGGCACCGACTGCCAAAAGGTGTCGGGTCACTGTGAGGCTACCTTACACGAGAGGCTTGGCCGGGGCTTGGTTAAGGTCTGGTGGGTTGGTTTACCTAGGTTTTTCGACCTGGCTAAGATAGGATTAGCCAATGGTCAGCCTGGCTCTGATACCAAGTTTGTCAGGACCGGTTTTTCGGGATATTCATTTCCCAAAAGCGGCCCTTGTGCTCACCAGCCCCAGGATTACTGTTAGCTGATGAGACACCAACTTGTTATAGAAACTCCAAGCAAAATACAAAATATGTAGTACAAGACCATTATGGCCTATGAGTACAACAAATGGTTTGCTAGAGGCTGAAGGCGGAAGCGGTTTGCGGATCACCAGCGTCTATGGGACTCCATTTCCCACAGGAACAGCTGACCAGGATAACTCCTATCTTCGCGAGGCTGCTATCAACATTGTGTAGGTTCCGGGGCTGTCATCACAACGCTCCTCTCCACGCAAGAGATCTGGCCAAGACAATAGCCAGGGACAAGCCAGTGAGTACTTTGAATGTACTCGCAAACATTAAGAACACAGGTATAATATAGCCACTGATAATCATGTTTCAAAATATTCTATGATCACTTCGTCAGTTCTGAAATAAGGTTCATGATGCGCGCAAGCAGATCATCCAAATAAAACATGAGTAAACAATCAGGGAGTAGAAATGAAAAGCACCGATCGGGTGTCTGAAGCGACGCCTTGAAAGGATAATAGTACGAAGCATCCCTCAGTCGGGCGTCTGAGCGACACCACAGAAAGGGCTTATATATAAAGGGAATAACAAGCATGCCACACTCTTGCGTCTGTGCGACACCACATAAAGGGCTTATAAGTAAATGAAATAACAAGCATGCCACAGCCGAGCGTCTGTGTGACACCACGTAAAGGGCTTATAAGTAAATGAAATGCCAAGCATGCCACAGTCGGGCGTCTGAGCGACACCTCATAAAGGGCTTATATAAGAATAATCACAATGAGTATCCAGGAGGTAGAACCGTCCCAGGGATACTCAATAATTCAAATAACATAAATGGTTAGTCCATAATAATAATAATCATCATAATCATCATATGCCACAAATCATGATCCATGTTTTGGTTCAGCAGTTTTTCCTCCAAAGACCGACACTAAGACCGGCACTTGCCCATCCCAGACTGTAGTCCTTACCCATGGACACGGCTATTCGAATAGGTATAATATCTCTGCAGAGGGTGTACTCTTTACCCACGAGTAACGGATTTCTTTAGTCCATCGAAACTAATTCCGTCCACGGTCTTTTAGTCGAGAACACGCCTGACTTGCACACACCAGCTTAACTTTACCCGTGTCTGGAATCACCCAGACACCTATTAAGCAAAACTCTAAGTGGGGAGGTTGTTGGGGAACATTGCAGAAAACAAAAATTTTCCTACGGTTTCACCAAGATCCATCTATGAGTTCATCTAGCAACGAGTGATCGGATGCTTCTACATACCTTGTAGATCGCGAGCGGAAGCGTTCAAAGAACGGCGATGAGGGAGTCGTACTCGACGTGATCCAAATCACCGGAGATCCTAGCGCCGAACGGACGACACCTCCGCGTTCAACACACGTACGGTCAGCGTGACGTCTCCTCCTACTTGATCCAGCAAGGGGAAAGGAGAGGTTGAGTAAGATGGCTCCAGCAGCAGCACGACGGCGTGGTGGTGGTCGAGAAGCAGTACTCCGATAGGGCTTCGCCGAGCTCTACGGAGGAGGAGGAGGTGTTGGAGGGGAGAGGGAGGCGCCAGGGGCATGGGTGTAGTTGCCCTTCCTCCACCCCTCTATATATAGGGGCCCTAGGGGGGGCGCCGGCCTAGGAGATCCAATCTCCTAGGGGGGGCGGTGACCAAGGGGGGTGAAGTGCCCCCCAAGGCAAGTGGGGCGCCCCCACCCTAGGGTTCCCAACCCTAGGCGCAGGGGGAAGGCCCAAGGGGGGCGCACCAGCCCACTAGGGGCTGGTTCCCCTCCCACCTTCAGCCCATGGGGCCCTCCGGGATGGGTGGCCCCACCCGGTGGACCCCCGGGAACCTTCCGGTGGTCCCAGGACAATACCGGTGACCCCTGAAACTCCCCCGATGGCCGAAACTGCACTTCCTATATATAATTCTTCACCTCCGGACCATTCTGGAACTCCTCGTGACGTCCGGGATCTCATCTGGGACTCCAAACAACTTTCGGGTTACTTCATATTCATATCCCTATAACCCTAGCGTCACCGAACCTTAAGTGTGTAAACCCTACGGGTTCGGGAGACATGTAGACATGACCGAGATTGCTCTCCGGTCAATAACCAACAACGGGATCTGGATACCCATGTTGGCTCCCACATGCTCCTCGATGATCTCATCGGATGAACCACGATGTCGAGGATTCAAGCAACCCCGTATACAATTCCCTTTGTCAATCGGTATGTTACTTGCCCGAGATTCGATCGTCGGTATCCCAATACCTCGTTCAATCTCGTTACCGGCAAGTCACTTTACTCGTACCATAATGCATGATCCCATGACCAGACACTTGGTCACTTTGAGCTCATTGCGATGATGCATTGCCGAGTGGGCCCAGAGATACCTCTCCATCATACGGAGTGACAAATCCCAGTCTTGATCCATGTCAACCCAACAGACACTTTCGGAGATACCCGTAGTATACCTTTATAGTCACCCAGTTACGTTGTGACGTTTGGTACACCCAAAGCACTCCTACGGTATCCGGGAGTTACACGATCTCATGGTCTAAGGAAAGGATACTTGACATTGGAAAAACTCTAGCAAACGAACTATACGATCTTGTGCTATGTTTAGGATTGGGTCTCATCCATCACATCATTCTCCTAATGATGTGATCTTGTTATCAATGACATCCAATGTCCATAGTCAGGAAACCATGACTATCTGTTGATCAACGAGCTAGTCAACTAGAGGCTTACTAGGGACATGTTGGTCTCTATTTATTCACACATGTATTACGATTTCCGGATAACACATTTATAGCATGAATAAAAGACAATTATCATGAACAAGGAAATATAATAATAATGCTTTTATTATTGCCTCTAGGGCATATTTCCAACAGTCTCCCACTTGCACTAGAGTCAATAATCTAGTTACATTGTGATGAATCGAACACCCATGGAATTCTGATGTTGATCATGTTTTGCTCTAGGGAGAGGTTTAGTCAACGGATCTATTACATTCAGGTCCGTGTGTACTTTACAAATATCTATGTCTCCATCTTGAACATTTTCATGAATGGAGTTGAAGCGACGCTTGATGTGCCTGGTCTTCTTGTGAAACCTGGGCTCCTTGGCAAGTGCAATAGCTCCAGTGTTGTCACAGAAGAGTTTGATTGGCCCCGACGCATTGGGTATGACTCCTAGGTCGGTGATGAACTCCTTCACCCAAATTGCTTCATGCGCTGCCTCCGAGGCTGCCATGTACTCTGCTTCACATGTAGATCCCGCCACGACGCTCTGCTTGCAACTGCACCAGCTTACTGCCCCACCATTCAAAATATACACGTATCCGGTTTGTGACTTAGAGTCATCCAGATCTGTGTCGAAGCTAGCGTTGACGTAACCCTTTACGGCGAGCTCTTCGTCACCTCCATAAATGAGAAACATTTCCTTAGTCCTTTTCAGGTACTTCAGGATATTCTTGACCGCTGTCCTGTGTTCCTTGCCGGGATTACTTTGGTATCTACCTACCAAACTTACGGCAAGGTTTACATCAGGTCTGGTACACAGCATGGCATACATAATAGAACCTATTGCCGAGGCATAGGGGATGACACTCATCTCTTCTATATCTTCTGCCGTGGTCGGACATTGAGCTGAGCTCAATTTCACACCTTGCAACACAGGCAAGAACCCCTTCTTAGACTGATCCATATTGAATTTCTTCAATATCTTATCAAGGTATGTGCTTTGTGAAAGACCTAAGAGGCATCTTGATCTATCTCTATAAATCTTGATGCGTAATATATATGCAGCTTATCCAAGGTCCTTCATTGAAAAACTCTTATTCAACTAGGCCTTAATGTTGTCCAAGAGTTCTATATCATTTCCCATCAAAAGTATGTCATCTACATATAATACGAGAAATGCTACAGAGCTCCCACTCACTTTCTTGTAAACGCAGGCTTCTCCATAAGTCTGCGCAAACCCAAACGCTTTGATCATCTCATCAAAGCGAATGTTCCAACTCCGAGATGCTTGCACCAGCCCATAAATTGAGCGTTGGAGCTTGCACACCTTGTCAGCATTCTTAGGATCGACAAAACCTTCCGGCTGCATCATATACAATTCTTCCTTAAGGAAACCATTAAGGAATGCCGTTTTGACGTCCATTTGTCATATCTCATAATCATAGAATGCGACAATTGCTAACATGATTCAGACGGACTTTAGCTTTGCTACCGGTGAGAAAGTCTCATCGTAGTCAACCCCTCGAACTTGTTGATAACCCTTAGCGACAAGACGAGCTTTATAGATGGTCACATTACCATCCGCGCCTGTCTTCTTCTTAAAGATCCATTTATTTTCTATGGCTCGCCGCTCAATGGGCAAGTCAGTCAAAGTCCATACTTCGTTTTCATACATGGATCCTATCTCGGATTTCATGGCTTCTAGCCATTTGTCGGAATTCGGGCCCGCCATCGCTTCTTCATAGTTTGAAGGTTCACCGTTGTCTAACAACATGATTTCCAAGACAGGGTTGCCGTACCACTCTGGTGCGGAACGTGTCCTTGTGGACCTACGAAGTTCAGTAGCAACTTGATCTGAAGTTTCATGATCATCATCATTAATTTCGTCTCTAGTCGGTGTAGGCACCTCAGGAACATTTTCTTGAGTTGTGCCATTTTCCGGTTCAAGAGGTAATACTTCATCAAGTTCTACTTTCCTCCCACTTACTTCTTTCGATCGAAATTCCTTCTCTAGAAAGGATCCATTCTTGGCAACAAAGATCTTGCCTTCGGATCTGAGGTAGAAGGCATACCCAATAGTTTCTTTAGGGTATCCTATGAAGACGCATTTTTCCGACTTGGGTTCGAGCTTTTCAGGTTGAAGTTTCTTGACATAAGCATCGCATCCCCAAACTTTTAGAAACGATAGCTTAGGTTTCTTTCCAAACCATAATTCATATGGTGTCGTCTCAACGGATTTCGACGGAGCCCTATTTAAAGTGAATGCGGCAGTCTCTAAAGCATAGCCCCAAAATGATAGCGGTAAATCGGTAAGAGACATCATAGATCGCACCATATCTAATAGAGTGCGATTACGACGTTCGGACACAACATTACGCTGAGGTGTTCCACATGACGTCAGTTGTGAAACTATTCCACATTTTCTTAAGTGTGTGCCAAATTCGTGACTCAAGTATTCTCCTCCACGATCTGATCGCAAGAACTTGATTTTCCTGTCACGTTGATTCTCAACCTCACTCTGAAATTCCTTGAACTTTTCAAAGGTCTCAGACTTGTGTTTCATTAAATAGATATACCCATACCTACTCAAGTCATCAGTGAGGGTGAGAACATAACGATAGCCACCGTGAGCCTCAACACTCATTGGACCACATACATCAGTATGTATGATTTCCAATAAGTTGGTTGCTCGCTCCATTGTTCCTGAGAACGGAGTCCTGGTCATTTTACCCATGAGGCATGGTTCGCACGTGTCAAATGATTCGTAATCAAGAGACTCTAAAAGTCCATCTGCATGGAGCTTCTTCATGCGTTTGACACCTATGTGACCAAGGCGGCAGTGCCACAAGTATGTGGGACTATCATTATCAATCTTACATCTTTTGGTATTCACACTATGAATATGTGTAGCATTACGCTCGAGATTCATTAAGAATAAACCATTCACCATCGGAGCATGACCATAAAACATATCTCTCATATAAATAGAACAACCATTATTCTCGGATTTAAATGAGTAGCCATCTCGTATTAAACGAGATCTTGATACAATGTTCATGCTCAAACTTGGCACTAAATAACAATTATTGAGGTTCAAAACTAATCCCGTAGGTAAATGTAGAGGTAGCGTGCCGACGGCGATCACATCGACCTTGGAACCATTCCCGACGTGCATCATCACCTCGTCCTTCGCTAGTCTCCTCTTATTCCGTAGCTCCTGCTTTGAGTTACAAATGTGAGTAACTGCATCGGTATCAAATACCCAAGAGTTACTATGAGTACTGGTAAGGCACACATCAATTACATGTATATCACATATACCTTTCATGATGCCGGCCTTCTTGTCCGCTAAGTATTTGGGGCAGCTCCGCTTCCAGTGACCACTTCCCTTGCAATAAAAGCACTCAGTCTCGGGCTTGGGTCCATTCTTTGGCTTCTTCCCAGCAGCTTGCTTGCCGGGCGCGGCAACTCCCTTGCCGTCCTTCTTGAAGTTTTTCTTACCCTTGCCTTTATTGAACTTAGTGGTTTTATTCACCATCAACACTTGATGTTCCTTTTTGACTTCTACCTCTGCTGATTTCAGCATTGCAAATACTTCAGGAATGGTCTTTTCCATCCCCTGCATATTGAAGTTCATCACAAAGCTCTTGTAGCTCGGTGGAAGCGACTGGAGGATTCTGTCAATGACAGTGTCATCCGGGAGATTAACTCCCAGCTGAGTCAAGCGGTTATGTAACCCAGACATAGTGAGTATGTGCTCACTGACAGAACTATTTTCCTCCATCTTACAGCTGAAGAACTTGTCGGAGACTTCATATCTCTCTACCCGGGCATGAGCTTGAAAAACCATTTTCAGCTCTTCGAACATCTCATATGCTCCGTGTCTCTCAAAACGCTTTTGGAGCCCCGGCTCTAAGCTGTAAAGCATGCCGCACTGAACGAGGGAGTAATAATTGGAACGTGTCTGCCAAGCATTCATAATGTCTTGTTCTGCAGGGAGAACAGGTGCTTCACCTAGCGGTGCGTGTAGGACATAATCTTTCTTGGCAGCTATGAGGATGATCCTCAGGTTCCGGACCCAGTCCGTATAGTTGCTGCCATCGTCTTTCAGCTTGGTTTTCTCTAGGAACGCGTTGAAGTTGAGGACAACATTGGCCATTTGATCTACAAGACATATTGTAAATATTTTAGACTAAGTTCATCATAATTAAGTTCATCTAATCAAATTATTCAATGAACTCCAACTTAGATAGACATCCCTCAAGTCATCTAAGTATAACATGATCCGAGTTAACTAGGCCGTGTCCGATCATCACGTGAGACGGACTAGTCAACATCAGTGAACATCTTCATGTTGATCGTATCTTCTATACGACTCATGCTCGACCTTTCGGTCTTCTGCGTTCCGAGGCCATGTCTGTACATGCTAGGCTCGTCAAGTCAACCTAAGTGTTTGCATGTGTAAATCTATCTTACACCCGTTGTATGTGAACTTTGAGTCTATCACACCCGATCATCACGTGGTGCTTCGAAACAACGAACTGTCGCAACGGTGCACAGTTAGGGGGAACACTTTCTTGAAATTATTATGAGGGATCATCTTATTTACTACCGTCGTTCTAAGTAAACAAGATGCAAAAACATGATAAACATCACATGCAATCAAATAATAATAGTGACATGATATGGCCAATATCACATAGCTCCTTTGATCTCCATCTTGGGGCTCCATGATCATCTTGTCACCGGCATGACACCATGATCTCCATCATCATGATCTCCATGATCGTGTCTCCATGAAGTTGCTCGCCAACTATTACTTCTACTACTATGGCTAACACGTTTAGAAATGAAGTAAAGTAATTTACATGGCGTTTCTCAATGACACGCAGGTCATACAAAAAAATAAAGACAACTCCTATGGCTCCTGCCGGTTGTCATACTCATCGACATGCAAGTCGTCATTCCTATTACAATAGCATGAACATCTCATACATCACATATATATCATTCATCATTCATCACAACTTTGGCCATATCACATCACAAAACACTTGCTGCAAAAACAAGTTAGACGTCCTCTAATTGTTGTTGCAAGTTTTACGTGGCTGCAATAGGGTTCTAGCAAGAACGTTTTATTACCTACATGAAAGCCACAACGTGATTTGTCAACTTCTATTTACCCTTCATAAGGACCCTTTTCATCGAATCCGCTCCAACTAAAGTGGGACAGACAGACACCCGCCAGCCACCTTATGCAACTAGTGCATGTTAGTCGGTGGAACCGGTCTCACGTAAGCGTACGTGTAAGGTTGGTCTGGGCCGCTTCATCCCACAATACCGCTGAAGCAAAATAAGACTAGTAGCGGCAAAAAAGTTGACAACATCTACGCCCACAACAAATTGTGTTCTACTCGTGCAAAGAGAACTACGCATAGACCTAGCTCATGATGCAGAAAACAAAAATTTTCCTACGGTTTCACAAAGATCCATCTATGAGTTCATCTAGCAACGAGTGATCGGATGCATCTACATACCTTGTAGATCGCAAGCGGAAGCGTTCAAAGAACGGGGATGAGGGAGTCGTCCTCGACGTGATCCAAATCACCGGAGATCCTAGCGCCGAACGGACGGCACCTCCGCGTTCAACACACGTATGGTCAGCGTGACATCTCCTCCTACTTGATCCAGCAAGGGGAAAGGAGAGGTTGAGGAAGATGGCTCCAGCAGCAACACAACGGCGTGGTGGTGGTGGAGAAGCAGTACTCCGACAGGGCTTCGCCGAGCTCTACGGAGGAGGAGGAGGTGTTGGAGGGGAGAGGGAGGCGCCAGGGGCATGGGTGTGGTTGCCCTCCCTCCACCCCTCTATATATAGGGGCCCTAGGGGGGCGCCGGCCTAGGAGATCCAATCTCCTAGGGGGGGCGGCGGCCAAGGGGGATGAAGTGCCCCCCAAGGCAAGTGGGGCGCCCCCACCCTAGGGTTCCCAACCCTAGGCGCAGGGGGAAGGCCCAAGGGGGGCGCACCAGCACACTAGGGGCTGGTTCCCCTCCCACCTTCAGCCCATGGGGCCCTCCGGGATGGGTGGCCCCACCCGATGGACCCCCGGGAACCTTCCGGTGGTCCTGGTACAATACCGGTGACCCCCGAAACTCCCTCGATGGCCGAAACTGCACTTCCTATATATAATTCTTCACCTCCGGACCATTCCGGAACTCCTCGTGACGTCCGGGATCTCATTCGGGACTCCAAACAACTTTCGGGTTACTGCATATTCATATCCCTATAACCCTAGCGTCACCGAACCTTAAGTGTGTAGACCCTACGGGTTCGGGAGACATGTAGACATGACCGAGATTGCTCTCCGGTCAATAACCAACAGCGGGATCTGGATACCCATGTTGGCTCCCACATGATCCTCGATGATCTCATCGAATGAACCCCGATGTCGAGGATTCAAGCAACCCCGTATACAATTCCCTTTGTCAACCGGTATGTTACTTGCTCGAGATTCGATCGTCGGTATCCCAATACCTCGTTCAATCTCGTTACCGGCAAGTCACTTTACTCGTACCGTAATGCATGATCCCGTGACCAGACACTTTGTCACTTTGAGCTCATTGTGATGATGCATTACAGAGTGGGCCCAGAGATACCTCTCCGTCATACGGAGTGACAAATCCCAGTCTTGATCCGTGTCAACCCAACAGACACTTTCGGACATACCCGTAGTATACCTTTAGAGTCACCCAGTTACGTTGTGACGTTTGGTACACCCAAAGCACTCCTACGGTATCCGGGAGTTACACGATCTCATGGTCTAAAGAAAGGATACTTGACATTGGAAAAACTCTAGCAAACAAACTATATGATCTTGTGCTATGTTTAGGATTGGGTCTCGTCCATCACATCATTCTCCTAATGATGTGATCTCGTTATCAATGACATCCAATGTCCATAGTCAGGAAACCATGACTATCTGTTGATCAACGAGCTAGTCAACTAGAGGCTTACTAGGGACATGTTGGTGTCTATTTATTCACACATGTATTACGATTTCCGGATAACACAATTATAGCATGAATAAAAGACAATTATCATGAACAAGGAAATATAATAATCATGCTTTTATTATTGCCTCTAGGGCATATTTCCAACAGAGGTTACAACCTCGCGTAGCATGGGATCAAATTTCTATCGCGCGCTCTAAGGGGTGGCCTCCCCTCTCGGTCCCAACCGGAAACACCCATGCCCGCGGACCAGGTGGCATGCCTACCGGATGCAGCCGGTATCTTCCACCATGGCCTCTCTATACGGTGTGTGCTAAGATAGGGGTTGACACTTACTGAACCGTACCCTACCTACGGCAGGGACAAGTGGCAGCACGAAACAAGTATGGGGGTTGCTGGAACAAGACTCGATCTACGGCCGACTCAGGAGGCTTAAGTATTTCCTGCATGATTAGCTCAAGGATAATATTTCACATCCATCAGACACAACCACCACTCATCATACCTCCCCCTACCCCACCGGTCATAACCGTCTCGACGAGGGACAAGCTCGTGTCTACCCAAGATAGAGACTTTCCCGGATCCTTCCCGGTAGGCATGAGAGGCATATGAGGGTGATTGCTATCACAAGTATGTCCATTTCCAACAGCAAAAATTTCCATTTTTGCACTCAAAGTTTATGATCATATCGTCACATAAAAATAACTAATGCTTCATGTTGAGGGGGGGTTATAACCGTATCAAACAATCCCCAAAATATATTATGCCAGGGTTCAGAATGCTTGCCTTCAAGTTGTGGAGAGGCAGTGTGCATTCCAAAACTTTTGAAAGTTCCCTTCTTCCTCATCCAAAATCCTATTTTAAATAAATTTAAATTAACACATATTTTAATAACAGTACAAAAAAGTTGTTTGGAAAATTTTGAATTAAATATGAAAATAAACTAGGCAATTTTGGGAAACAACAGAAAAAGAATCAAGTCATTTGGATTTATATTTAAAAAGATATAGCCAATCAAAGTTTAGTCAAAAATCTGTTTTTAAAAAGAAAACAGAAAAGAAAACGTTTCAAAGAGGAATACGCTTTCGTAGAAGGGGAGACGTACTTGGGGTTTTACGCTTCCACTTCAATCCACGCGGGCGGGGCTGGGTCGCTGACAGTGGGTCCAGGGGGCCCACTGGTCAGGTTTGACCAGTCGCCCCCGCATCTTCTTCCTCTGGCCGAACAGAGGCGGGGTTCCGGCGATGAACGCCGGCGAACGGCGGCTTCCCGCGGGCTCCGGAGGGTAGGGATGGATCCGCTACTCCGGGGCGGTCCTCCCGGTAGTTGCTAGGGTGGTGGGGGCGAAGGGTGTCGCCGGCGACGAGCCTCGCGGCGGACGTCGACCTCGGGGAAGTTGGGGCTTCGCGCTACGGTGGTTCCCCGTCGCAGCTGAGAGCTTGGGCGGCTCCGTGCGGGCGAGAGGGGAAGGATGGAAGCGTGGAAGGGGTCTGGGGGCTTCGGCCTTTGCCGGATTTTGCCGGAGCATGGTGGCGGCCGATCCCGCCGGAGTTGGGGAGAGGGGGCCTCCGGCCAACTGGGGAGGAGGGGGGCTTCCTACAGCTCGAACAAAGCTGCTGATGATCCTAGGCATGATCGAGAGGGGTATATATAGACCGGCGAGGTCGGTCCCCGTGGCCGTGGATAGGAACGACGGCGAACCGCCGTTCTGTAGCGGTCAGGGAGATGTGCTGGAGGCTAGCAGGGTCGGTAGGGCGAGCGGATGAGGATGGCCTATTCACGAGGGCAGCTGGCCAGCGGAGGAGGCTCGGGCGGCGCCGTCCGGGGCAGAGGCGCACTGTGGCCGGCCGCTAGCCGCCGCGACCGACCTGACGGCGGCGCTGTGGGCTCCAGGGGTGGCCCTGCGGCGAGGGAGGGGTCGGGTGCGTCGACTGGGAGTGGGGAGAGGCCAGAGCGGGCGCGGGGCGTTGGCAGTGGGACGCGGCGGCTCGGGCACGCGCGTGCAAAACGTGCGCTCTGGGTGCGCCCAGAGCATGCATGCTAGCTGCTCGACGAAATGCCAATGCATGCCACAAAGCTTGGGTGAGGCTGGAAATTAGCAGACCTAGGCTAGGGTTTGCAAGGAGATCAGTGGACAAGCTTGATGGGTCAGAGGATCAAGTTCACAATGCAAACCAAAAATTCATGCCAAAACTGTCCATGCACTCAAGGTGTTTGCCAGAATGCCAATGGCATCAAGGCAACTCTTGGGGTGGCCGAAATCTCTAGATTGGGGGTCTCTTTAGATGATACAGAGGGTGGTGGGGTTAGTTTGCCAAAAGCTCAAACTTGTTAGTGCAAGTTTTGCAAAACTTCAGTTCCGGGCACGAGGAAAAGGGCATGTTTGCATGCATTTAAAATCCTCCAATGAGTCCACTCTCCTGGACTTAAGGGTTTTGCAAGGAGTACTACAAGCAGGAGAAAGCTCATGGTCACTAGAGCAAAATTTAATAGGGATGCAGTACAAATCACCAAGCTGGACCAGAATGAAAAAGAGGTTGATTCACTCATATTTTTCAAAGAACATCAATGGGTTTTTGCATAAAGTTGAATAATATACTCCTATTAACATCCCATAATTTTGGTGGAGGCTAGAAAGAAATATTTAAAGGGGTTGTAGTGCAAAATTGCTGTTTGGACCAGATTTGAAAACTTGGTGTAGAGCCCGAAATATCCAAAGAATGAAATATATTATTGCATAAAAGTGGTTTAAAAACATCACATGACATCTCCAAATTTTGGTGAAAATTTTAAATAAATTTATCAAGTGGTTGTAGTTCAAAAAGAGCTCCAACACTAATGAAAAATCATTTTAGGGAATAAAGCTCAGAGAGGAATAATTATGCAAGTAAATCCCACAGATAATAGAAATGTTTTTCTTGAAAGGGCAAACAAGTCCAATAATATATTTGGAAAGTTTTTCACTTGAGGTAAAAACTCCATAATAATAAGGTAAAGAAAGGCCCTGAAAACAAAGGAAAATCAAGAAAATAAAAGTTTAAATTTCCTGGCAAAATTTTTAATCAATAAAAAAACAAGGGTAAAATTTTTGGGGTGTCACAGGAACCCATAAGAAAAAATACTTACTGGTCATGGTGGATAAATTCACCAAATGGATAGAAGCCAAACCCGTTAAAACGGCCGAATCCGGACTGGTGATAGACTTCATATCTGGGGTTGTACACCGTTATGGCGTCCCACACAGCATCATCACTGACAACGGCACGAACTTTATAGCCGATGAGGTAAAACTTTGGTGCAGCAACATGGGCATCAAGCTCGATTATGCTTCTGTCTATCACCCACAAACTAACGGTCAAGTCGAGCGAGCAAATGGTCTTATCATGAGCGGCATCAAATCCAGATTAGTGCGGTCCTTAAAGGAGTCTAACACGCACTGGGTAGAGGAGCTCGACTCCGTACTATGGGGGCTGCGGACCACGCCAAATCGCACTACCGGATACACACCATTTTTTATGGTGTACGACGTAGAGGCGGTTCTGCCCTGCGACATAATTCATGACTCACCTCGAGTGCGCATGTACGAAGAAAAAGAGGACGAGCTCGATCGGTAGGACAGTTTGGACGCCCTGGAGGAGCGTGACGTGGCAAAAGCTCGTTCCACATTCTATCAGCAACAGGCTCGAAGGTACCAAAGCAGAGAAGTACGGGCCAAAACTTATAATGTTGGCGAACTAGTTCTACGCCTGCCGGAGAAGAAAAAGAACAAGCTTAAACCCAAATGGGAGGGTCCCTTCATTATTGACCAAGTTCTGACCGGCGGAGCGTACCGTCTGCGGGATGCATCGGACAATCGACTCGAGCCAAACCCATGGAACACAGCCAGACTCCAAAGATTCTGCGCCTAGTGCCGGACTCTATGTTCGTCTCCTTACCCCTGTCCATTTTTCGCATATACGTTATCTGTCTTTTCTCTCTTTCTTTCTTATTTTTCCCTTGTCCTCAAGGCCTTAAAAAGCCAACTTGTGTCTTGACTACACAATATTAACGCGCTAACCGCGCTCATTATACCTGGGGGCTTCTTATACAGAAGCTTAATATAACTATTTTCCCGGGCTTCATGCCCCGCACATGTGTTATTCTTCCGCATGCACCTTTTTTCGCCATTATATGCATCGATATGACTTAAGTTTTGGCCAAACTGGGTTGCCTGACACTTGTATTTATGCCCTACGTTCCCGTTAATTTGGATAGGGCATAAGGGGAGCACCTCTGCTATTGTTACTGTCGGGTCAGCCGGATGGGTACCTCAGACTGGGTGAAACCGAAAGCTAGCGTTCTTAAGGGAATATTCGGTCGGTGAACACAATATGACTTTTATTTGTTTTGGTACATGCCCCCAGATGTTTTTTGCCTGCGCTTCTTTTCGCAGTTCGGACCTGCACATTAGGGCATGCGTACCCAGGGAAAGGAACCCATAACGGAACTATTCTCCCTGGAAGATGTTTCTTACTATCCATGTAATATAACATAGCTAGTTGGGTACTTGTCTGTTCAAGCACTTATGACCCCTACGCCTGGTTTCCACTGTAACGCCCGGATATAACTTTCCCAATTTGTACTCCGACTTTTGTCGTTTCCGGCGTTAAGTTATATTTATTTTCTCGGGTTCGGTTCTTTGTCTCCGTGTGTTGTTATCGTTGTCATGCATCTCATATCATGTCATCTTGCACATTGCATTTACATACGTGTTCATCTCATGCATTTGAGCATTTTCCCCGTTGTCCGTTCTGCATTCCGGCGCTTCGTTCTAATCTGGTGGTCATTTCTACCTTTCTTTCGTGTGTGGGGATTAAAGATTTCCGGATTGGACCGAGACTTGCTATGCGGCCTTGGTTTACTACCGGTAGACCGCCTGTCAAGTTTCGTATCATTTGGACTTCGTTTGATACTCCAACGGTTAACCGAGGGACCGAAAAGGCCTCGTGTGTGTTGCAGCCCAACACCCCTCCAATTTGGCCCAAAACCCACCAAACTCTGCTCCATCATCTAGAGCATTCGATCACGATCGCGTGGCCGAAAACCGCACCTCATTGGACTCTCCTAGCTCCCCCTATGCCTATATATACACCCCCCCCTCAAAAAATCCACGGTTCTTCTCCCCCTAACCCTAAAAAAAGATCTCCGCCGCCGCCGGACAACGTCCGCGCCGAGCCGGACGTGTCCAGATCCGCCGCCGCCTACCGCGATCCGCCACGTGTCCCGCCGGTTTCCTCTCCGCCGCTGGCCCGGGAGGCCCAAACCGGGCCCCCGAGGCCCATCATCCCCCGCGCCTGCGCCCGAGCGCCCCGCCGCCTCTTCCTCGGGGCTGGTTGCCTCCGACCGCCGCGCCGCCTTCGCCGGCCATCTCCGGCCGCCCGAGCTGCCGGAGCTCCTCGCCGCACCGTCCATCGCCCGCGGCCGCCGCCTCCTCTCCCTCGCCGCCGGACGCCGCCCCCACGCCGCTCGCCGCCTCACTGCCCGGATCCGGCCGGCGAGCCTCTCCCCGTGCCAAGTCCAACTCCGGCGAGCTCAGCCCCTCTCCGGCGATCCTCGGGCCGCGCGCCGCTACAATACCCGGACTCGATCCAGATCTGGATCTGGGACGAGGGTTGACTTTTTCCTCCGAACCGTAATTTTTATGCAATCTTCATGATGCTATATCTCCGCATCCGTAGCTCTGTTTTGGGCATATAGCATATCAAAATGTTCATCTCAGAGAGTACATCATTTCATTCCATTGCATCATTTTCTTTTGAGTTCATCTTAATGCCCGAAATGCTGTTAGAAGAGGGCTTCGTGAGTTAATTGTCAGATCTGCTACTTCATCTTAGACTTTTATCATTTTTGCCATGATTAATGTGTGCATGATATGCCATGGTGCTCTACATATGTTTTGTTAAGGGTTTTGTCATCTTTCCAGAGGTGCAACCCATGTATTTTTGTGATGTGTGTGGTGCCTAGTGCAAGCTTTCAAAGTGAGGCACCCGGTAACTCTGTTTTCAGTGACTTAGTAATTTCACCAAGTCCTGGGATTGTTTAGTTCACGATGCCATATGTTCATGTTGTTTCCTAGTGATCCGTGCCTCTTTTGAGGATGATCAATAAAGGAGTTTTGTTAATATTGTAGTGCTCTGTTCATCCATGCCTTTGTTTGAAATTATGGAGCACCCTAGCTTGAGTCAATCGAGCTCTACTTTTGCTTCGTTGTGAATCTGGGCAGATTGTCAACTCGTTTGCAATTTTGCCGGTGATGTTGTAGTTGATCCGTGCATGCTATGCCATTGTTCTTGCCATGTCTAGCTTGCATTTTGTGCCTTCTTAAAGGATGTATGATTGTCTTGCCATGACTTGCACCGTAGTGAGTGCATCGAGCTTGTAAACGTGCCTTCGTGAGTTATGTTTCAGCATGTGTCAGTTTTCACTAAGTCTGAAAACTGATTATGTTTTTGCTATGTTCGTGTGCTTGTTAGTATATTTTCGAATCCCTTTTGGCTCAAGGTCACTAAGGGACTTTTGTTAAGCTTGTTGAGTATCTCCGTGCCATGTTCTTCTTTGTCACAATCAGGTCCTGTAGCATGTTGTTTTGTTGCTCCGAAGAGGGCTATATGATCTAAAATTTCAGACAAGTGTTAATTTCACTAAGTCTGAGATCTGTTTGCCATTTGCGTTTTTGCCATGCTTGTTTGAACCTGTTAATGGATGAATTGGACGTAGCTCAGTGCTAGACTTTTGTTAAGCATCTTGAATTCTTCCCTGCCATGTATGTTGATGCCATGTTTGAGTGCTGTAGCATGTTCATCTCATTGCATTTAGATGCCTACTTTGAATCGCTTGCCATTTCCAAACAGTAACTCCGATTCCGGTGTTCTTTATATTGTTTTCAAGCGATTTCATCCCATCTTTCCTGTGGCACACTTAGTTTTCCAAGTTGAGTCCAGGTTCATGCATTTCCTGTCATATCTTGCATTTTGCATCCCGCATAGCGTACCATCATTGCATCTTATTGTTTGAGCTTGCACGTGGTTGATTGTATCCTTGTTGCTTGTTTGTCTTGTTTGAGTAGAGCCGGGAGACGAGTTCGCTAATGAGGAGCCCGTTGAGTTTGCTTTTGAGGATCTAGTCAACTCTGACAGCCTTGCAGGCAAGATGATCATACCCTCGAAATCACTACTATCTTTGCTATGCTAGTTTGCTCGCTCTTTTGCTATGCCAATGTTACGATGCCTACCATTTGCTTGTCAGCCTCCCAAATTGCCATGTCAAACCTCTAACCCACCATGTCCTAGCAAACCTTTGATTGGCTATGTTACCTCTTTGTTCAGCCCCTCTTACAGCGTTGCTAGTTGCAGGTGAAGATTGGAGCCATTCCTTGTTGGGACATTTATTTACTTGTTGGGATATCATTATATTGATATGTTATCTTAATGCATCTATACACTTGGTGAAGGGTGGAAGGCTCGGCCTCTCGCCTAGTGTTTTGTTCCACTCTTGCCGCCCTAGTTTCCGTCATATCGGTGTTATGTTCCCGGATTTTGCGTTCCTTATGCGGTTGGGTTATAATGGGAACCCCTTGATTGTTCGCCTTGATTAAAGCTTTTCCAGCAATGCCCAACATTGGTTTTACCTTTTGCCACCTAGCCCTTTTCTTTCCCTTGGGTTCTGCAGACTCAAGGGTCATCTTATTTTAACCCCCCACCCCCCGGGCCAGTGCTCCTCTGAGTGTTGGTCCCACTGAGCGATGTCCGAGGCTACCAGGGGCAACTCTGGGATGGCTTACCCGATGTCTGGCTCATCTGAGTGTGCCCTAAGAACGAGATATGTGCAGCTCCTATCGGGATTTGTCGGCACATTTGGGCGGTGTTGCTGGTCTTGTTTTAACCTGTTGAAATGTCTTGTTGTACCGGGATACCGAGTCTGATCGGAATGTCTCGGGTGGAGGTCTATTCCTTCGTTGACCGTGAGAGCTTGTCATGGGCTAAGTTGGGACTCCCCTGCAGGGATTGAACTTTCGAAAGCCGTGCCCGCGGTTATGGGCAGATGGGAATTTGTTAATGTCTGGTTGTAGATAACTTAAACCTTAACTTAATTAAAATGAATCAACCGAGTGTGTCACCGTGATGGCCTCTTCTCGGCGGAGTCCGGGAAGTGGACACGGTGTTGGAGTAATGTTTGCCGCAGGATTGCCCTCTTTAGTTATGCGGTCGCGCTTTGCCTTCTCTTCTCGCTCTCTTTTGCGAATAAGTTAGCCACCATATTTTGCTAGTCGCTTGCTGCAGCTCCACATATACTTACCTTTCCCTACCTATAAGCTTAAATAGTCTTGATCGCGAGGGTGCGAGATTGCTGAGTCCCTGTGGCTCACAGAATACTATTACACCAGATGCAGGTCCAGGTGATTCCGCTCCAGGTGACGCGTATGAGCTCAAGTGGGAGTTCGACGAGGACTCTCAATGTTACTATGTGTCCTTTCCTGATGTTCAGTAGTGGTGCCCAGTTGGGGGTGATTGGGACCGTGTCGCATGTTGGGTTATCTTCTATTTTGGCGCCGTAGTCGGGCCATGAGTGTTTGGATGATGTATGTTATTTATGTACTTTGATTGACGTGGTGAGTGTAAGCCAACTATGTATCTCCCCTTCTATTATTTATATTACATGGGATGTTGTGATGATTGCCTAACTTGCGACATTGCTTTCAATGCGGTTATGTCTCTAAGTCGTGCCTCGACACGTGGGAGCTATAGCCGCATCGAGGGCGTTATAAGTTGGTAATCAGAGCCTTCCCCGACCTTAGGAGCCCCATTGCTTGATTTTTTTTAGCAGCCAAGTTGTGTCTAGAAAAATGTTTTGAGTCATTTAGGAATTATATATCGGAGAGTTTAGGAATTCTTTTTACTTCCCAGTCTCCTCATCGCTCTGGTAAGGCATCCTAACATAGAGTTTTGACTCTTCTCTTCTCAAATTTCACTAAAAAAATTTTTAGGATCACGCGGGTATCTTGGAATCGTTTCGATGGTTTTATGATGAGAACATTGTCTTGGTGCCTCCTGTCAGGGGTTTAGTGGAAGTGTCCCGGGGAGTTGAGCTCTGAGGTGTTGTCATCATAATTTTATCGTTCCAATTCTGGAATACTTGAGATATTTTCGCCGACATCGAAAATCTCTTTTATGCAGTTCGTTGGTGAGATAACCTCGACGCCACGCAGTACTGGGGCGGGAGTTCGGGAGTATTGCCATAACTTGTATAACGGATGCTTTTCGAAGGTTGAGGTAGATGGTTTCCGAAGGTTTCTTGGTTATGTGTTGAAGGATGGATACAGCTGGATGTAGGATTTGCTAGATTTGGGTGAGATATTATGCTTCCCCTGTATCCCCAACACCTGATTGCATAACCGGAAAGTTTCGGGAGTTTCATAGGTGGGAATTCTCGTAGATCTAGTTCTTCTTCCACGGATATTGGTCTGAGATTGGTATTTCTTACCGACTATTCGTTCTTGATCCGTACCTTGTTGATTTATTTATCTACCTAATTCTACGTGGCTTCGCAATTTATGGATATGTGACCATTTCAAGAGGAATGCATTCATTCGTTTTGTTCGGATGTGAAGACTTTATGCTGAAATTTTTATTCCGTTGGTTTCAGCTTCATTTATCTGTCTATGTGCTAATGGTGGTCATCCTCTTCAGGATGGCTCCCGCTAAGAGCACCAGTCAGAACCAGAATCAAGATCCGCCACCACCTCCACCTCCTCTGGAGGCATGGCAAGCTGTGATGGCCGCAACCAATGCAAACACACAGTTGATCATGCAAATCCTCCAAGAGCGCAATCAAGATAGTCAAGGGAATCAAGGCAGCAATCAGAATCATTTTGCTACATTGAACCAGTTCCTTGCTAATGGGCCAAAGACGTTCAGCAATTGTGTTGAGGCATCCGATGCTGACGATTGGCTTGTGGATCTGGGTAAGCATTTTGAGTGCAGCAACGTCAGGCCTGAAGATTTCGTCAAGTTCGCTTCTTTCCAACTCAAAGATCAAGCTGTAGAATGGTTCCAGCAGTACAAGGATTCCAGAGGTGGACGTCTGATCACTTGGGATGATTTCCGTCAAGATTTCCGAGCTCATCACATCCCTCAAAGTGTGGTCGAAAGTAAGCGTTAGGATTTCCGCAACTTGAATCAAGGCTCTTTGTCTGTCTATGACTACAACAAGTTGTTCCAGAAGCTCGCCCGCTTTGCCAAGCAGGACGTACCTGATGAGAAGAGCATGATATATCAGTTCAGGGGTGGTCTCAGAGAAGAAATTCAGCTCGCTCTTGTCCTCTTTGAGCCGTTGAGATACGATGAGTTCTACAACATGGCACTGAAGCAAGAGGCTGCTCAGTTGAGGTGTGATGCTTCCAAGAATCGAGTCAGTGATGCTACTCCTTCTTCCTCTACTCAAGTGGCCAAGCAGCAGAAGTATTGGCTTCCTCCTCCTCCGTTCCGTCAGCTGTATCAGCAGAAGAGCAAAGGTGGCAGTGGTTCTTCCCACCCACCCAACCCTGGCTTTCAGAACAAGTCTTCGTCTCAACCTCCAAGATCGAGTGCTCCGTTCCACCGTCCGCTTTCAGAGGTCACGTGCAACAAGTGCCAAGAAAAGGGTCACTATGCCAACAAGTGTTTCAACCAGAGGCGTCTTCCTCCTCCTCCTACTGTGAGATCGGCAAGCACAACTGTGGTCAAGCATAACCCCAAGCACGCCAAGGTCAATTTGATGAATGCAGCTCAGGCAGAGGATTCGTCAGATGTCATCATGGGTAACCTTCCTGTTAATGATATTCCTGCAAAAGTACTTTTTGATACGGGTGCATCGCATTGTTTCATCTCGAGGCCATTTGTTTCTAAGCATGAGTTGCCTTTGCAAGATTTGCCTAGACAGTTATCTATTGTTTCTTCGGGTAAATTCATGAATGCAAGCGCTATTGCCCCAGATGTTACTATCACGTTGGGCGATTACAAGTTTCTCTCTTCTCCGGTGGTTCTTGGTAACTCGGATATTGATCTTATTCTCGGAATGGATTGGCTTTCTAAACACAAGGCTCAGCTTGATTGTGCAGCCAGGCGGATTCAATTGACTCATTCGTCTGAGGATGTTATTGTCTTTGCCGCTCGGGATAATACCATCCATCTGTTTTCTCTCAATGAGAAGGGTGAATTGGATGCTATCTCGCAAATTCCAGTCGTTTGCGAATATCAAGACGTCTTTCCAGAAGAGCTTCCAGGAATGCCTCCGCACCGGCCAGTTGAATTCGTTATTGATCTTGAGCCCGGTATGGAACCTGTATGCAAGCGTCCTTACAAGCTCGGACCTGAAGAGTTGAAGGAGCTGAAGAAGCAACTCGATGAGCAAGAGAGAATGGGTCTCATCCGGCCTAGTTCTTCTCCGTGGGGTTGTGGTGTTCTTTTTGTGAAGAAGAAGAATGGAACGGACCGACTTTCTGTTGATTACCGTCCATTGAACAAGAAGACCATCAAGAACAAATACCCACTTCCTAACATGAATGATCTGTTCGAACAACTCAAAGGTGCTCAAGTATTCTCCAAGCTTGATCTCCGTATGGGTTATCATCAGATTCGAATTCGTCAGCAAGATATTCCCAAGACGGCTTTCAGGACAAGCTTTGGTTCATATGAATACACTATCATGTCTTTCAGCCTCGTCAACGCTCCTCCGACGTTCTCTCGCATGATGAACTTCATCTTCAACGCCTACACCAATGACTTCGTTTTGGTCTATCTTGACGACATTCTGGTTTTCTCCAAGAACAAGGAAGATCATGCCAAGCACTTGCGTTTGGTTCTCTATAAGCTCAGGGAACATCAATTCTACGCCAAGTTCTCCAAGTGTGAATTTTGGCTCAATGAGGTTCTTTATCTTGGACATATCATCTCCGCCAAGGGCATTGCCGTGAATCCTGAGAAGGTGTCTGCAATTGTGAATTGGGAACCTCCTCAGAACGTGAAGCAACTCCGTAGCTTCCTCGGTCTCGCAAGCTATTGCCGAAGATCCATTGAAAACTTTTCTAAGATCGCGAAGCCTCTCTCAAATCTTCTCCAGAAGCACGTCAAGTACGTTTGGTCTTTGGAGTGTGATATTGCTTTCAACACTTTGAAAGAGAAGTTGATCACTGCTCCAGTTTTGACTCCGCCTGATGAATCCAAACCGTACGAGGTCTTTTGTGATGCCTCTCTCCAAGGTCTTGGCGCAGTGTTGATGCAAGAGAAGAAAGTTGTTGCTTATACATCTCGCCAGTTGAAGCCTAATGAGAAGAACTACCCCACTCATGATCTCGAGTTGGCGGCAGTTGTGCATGCTCTTTTGACTTGGAGACATCTTCTATTGGGAAGAAAAGTGGACATTTTTACTGATCACAAGAGTCTCAAGTACATATTCACTCAGCCTAATCTCAACCTCAGGAAAACTCAATGGGTCGAAATGATTCAAGAGCATAATCCGAGTATCGAGTATACTCCAGGCAAGGCCAATGTGATTGCTGACGCTTTGAGCAGGAAAGTGTATTGCAACAGTCTGATTCTTAAGCCTTATCAACCCGAGCTTTGTGAAGCTTTCCGCAAACTGAATCTGCAAGTTGTTCCTCAAGGTTTCCTCGCCAACCTTCAAGTCTCTCCTACCTTGGAAGACCAGATTCGCCAAGCCCAGCTTCTTGATGCTATGGTGAAAAGGTGAAGATTGGGATTGCCAAGAGTCAACCCAAGTACAAGTGCTACCACCTTGATGACAAGGATACTCTCTTCTTCGAGGATGGAATTGTTGTACCCAAAGGTGAACTTCGTAAAGTGATCATGAACGAGGCTCACAATTCTCTCCTCTCCATCCACCCGGGGAGCACGAAGATGTATCAGGATCTCAAGCAGGCTTATTGGTGGACTCGAATGAAGCGCGAGATCGCTCAATTAGTTAATGAATGTGATGTCTGCAGAAGAGTGAAGGCAGAACACCAAAGGCCAGCATTTCTCCTCCAACCTCTTTCCATTCCAGAATGGAAGTTTGACCACATTGAAATGGACTTTGTGACTGGGTTTCCAAAGTCCAAGCGTGGCAATGATGCTATATTCATTGTCATCGATAAACTCACCAAAGTGGCTCACTTTCTGCCTATCAAAGAGTCGATCACTGCAGCTCAATTGGCGGAACTCTATACCTCTCGAATTGTCTCTCTGCACGGTATCCCTCAAGTGATATCTTTAGACCGTGGCAGCATCTTTACCTCCAAGTTCTGGGATTCTTTTCAGAAGGCCATGGGCACCAACATCCGCTTCAGCACAGCTTTCCATCCTCAAACAAGCGGTCAAGTCGAGCGTGTCACCCAGATTCTTGAAGATATGCTTAGGGCTTGTGTGATCTCCTTCGGCATGAAGTGGGAGGATTGTCTTCCTTATGCTGAATTCTCCTACAACAACAGTTTTCAAGCAAGTTCGGGCAAGGCCCCATTTGAAATTCTGTATGGCAGGAAGTGCCGTACACCTATCAACTGGTCTGAAACCGGTGAACGTCAGCTGCTGGGTAATGACTTAATCACAGAGGCAGAAGAAATGTGCAAAGTCATTCGTGATAACCTCAAAGCAGCCCAATCCCGCCAGAAGAGCTACTATGATAGTAAGCACCGTGATTTGGCTTTCGAGATCGGAGATCATGTTTACCTTCGCATCTCTCCTATGAAAGGTACTCGTCGCGTCGGTATCAAAGGGAAGCTTGCCCCTAGATACATGGGACCTTTCAAGATCGTCAGCAAGAGAGGCGACCTCGCCTATCAACTCGAGCTTCCTTCAAACTTTGCAAATGTTCATGATGTTTTCCATGTCTCTCGGCTTCGAAAGTGCTTCAAGAGTCCTGACTGCACAGTCAACTTTGAGGACATTGAGCTCCAAGAAGATCTCTCCTATCGTGAGCACCCTGTTGCTATTCTTGAAGAGACTAAACGCAAGACTCGCAACAAGTCAATCAAATTTCTCAAAGTCAAGTGGTCACACCATTCCGACCGTGAAGCTACCTGGGAACGCGAGGGTCACCTCCGTTCTGAGTACCCGGCGTTCTTTCAATCCTAGATCTCGGGACGAGATCCTTTCATAGTGGTGGAGTGTTGTAACGCCCCGGATATAACTTTCCCAATTTGTACTCCAACTTTTGCCGTTTCCGGCGTTAAGTTATATTTATTTTCTCGGGTTCGGGTTCTTTGTCTCCGTGTGTTGTTATCATTGTCATGCATCTCATATCATGTCATCTTGCGCATTGCATTTACATACGTGTTCATCTCATGCATTCGAGCATTTTCCCCGTTGTCCGTGTTGCATTCCGGTGCTTCGTTCTCCTCCGGTGGTCATTTCTACCTTTCTTTTGTGTGTGGGGATTAAACATTTCCGGATTGGACCGAGACTTTCCATGCGGCCTTGGTTTACTACCGGTAGACCGCCTCTCAAGTTTCGTATCATTTGGACTTCGTTTGATACTTCAATGGTTAACCGAGGGACCGAAAAGGCCTCGTGTGTGTTGCAGCCCAACACCCCTCCAATTTGGCCCAAAACCCACCAAACTCTGCTCCATCATCTAGAGCGTTCGATCACGATCGCGTGGCCGAAAACCGCACCTCATTTGGACTCTCCTAGCTTCCCCTATGCCTATATATACCCCCCCTCGAAAAATCCATGGTTCTTCTCCCCCCTAACTCTAAAAAAAAGATCTCCGCCGCCGCCGGACAATGTCCGCGCCGAGCCGGACATGTCCGGATCCACCGCCGCCTACCGCGTTCCGCCACGTGTCCCGCCGGTCTCCTCTCCGCCGCCGGCCCGGGAGGCCCAAACTGGGCCCCGAGGCCCATCTTCCCCCGCGCCTGCGCCCGAGCGCCCCGCCGCCTCTTCCTCGGGGCCGGTTGCCTCCGACCGCCGCGCCGCCTTCGCCGGCCATCTCCGGCCGCCCGAGCCGCCGGAGCTCCTCGCCGACCTCGCCGCACCGTCCATCGCCCGCGGCCGCCGCCTCCTCTCCCTCGCCGCCGGACGCCGCACCCACGCCGCTCGCCGCCTCACTGCCCGGATCCGGCCGGCGAGCCTCTCCCCGCGCCAAGTCCAACTCCGGCGAGCTCAGCCCCTCTCCGGCGATCCTCGGGCCGCGCGCCACTATAGTATCCGGACTCGATCCAGATCTGGATCTGGGACGAGGGTTGACTTTTTCCTCCGAACCCTAATATTTATGCAATCTTCATCATGCTATATCTCCGCATCCGTAGATCCGTTTTGGGCATATAGCATATCAAAATGTTCGACTCAGAGAGTACATCATTTCATTCCACTGCATCATTTTCATTTGAGTTCATCTTGATGCCCAAAATGCTGTTAGAAGAAGGCTTTGTGAGTTAATTGTCAGATCTGCTACTTCATCTTAGACTTTTGTCATTTTTGCCATGATTAATGTGTGCATAATATGCCATGGTGCTCTACATATGTTTTGTTAAGGGTTTTGTCATATTTCCAGAGGTGCAACCCATGTATTTTTGTGATGTGTGTGGTGCCTAGTGCAAACTTGCAAAGTGAGGCACCCGGTAACTCTGTTTTCAGTGACTTAGTAATTTCACTGTCCTGGGATTGTTTAGTTCACGATGCCATATGTTCATGTTGTTTCCTAGTGATCCATGCCTCTTTTGAGGATGATCAGTAAAGGAGTTTTGTTAATATTGTAGTGCTCTGTCCATCCATGCCTTTGTTTGCAATTATGGAGCACCCTAGCTTGAGTCAATCGAGCTCTACTTTTGCTTCGTTTTGAATCTGGGCAGATTTCAACTCGTTTGCAATTTTGCCGATGATGTTGTAGTTGATCCGTGCATGCTATGCCATTGTTCTTGCCATGTCTAGCTTGCATTTTGTGCCTTATTAAAGGATGTATGCTTGTCTTGCCATGACTTGCACCGTAGTGAGTGCATCGATCTTGTAAACGTGCCTTCATGAGTTATGTTTCAGCATGTGTCAGTTTTTACCAAGTCTGAAAACTGATTATGTTTTTGCTATGTTCGTGTGCTTGTTAGTATATTTTTGAATCCCTTTTGGCTCAAGGTCACTAAGGGACTTTTGTTAAGCTTGTTGAGTAGCTCCATGCCATGTTCTTCTTTGTCACAATCATGTCCTGTAGGATGTTGTTTTGTTGCTCCGAAGAGGGCTATATGATCTGAAATTTCAGACAAGTGTTAATTTCACTAATTCTGAGATGTGTTTACCATTTGCATTTTTGCCATGCTTGTTTGAACCTGTTAATGGATGAATTGGCCGTAGCTCAGTGGTAGACTTTTGTTAAGCATCTTGAATGCTTCCTTGCCATGTATTTTGATGCCATGTTTGAGTGCTGTAGCATGTTCATCTCATTGCATTTAGATGCCTACTTGCTGTAAATCGCAGACCGGTGCCAATTTTGAATCGCTTGCCATTTCCAAACCGTAACTCTGATTCCGGCGTTCTTTATATCGTTTTCAAGCGATTTCATCCCATATTTCCAGTGGCACACTTGGTTTTCCAAGTTGAGGCCAGGTTCATGCATTTCCTGTCATATCTTGCATTTTGCATCCCGCATCGCATCCCGCATAGCATACCATCATTGCATCTTATTGTTTGAGCTTGCACGTGGTTGATTGTATCCTTGTTGCTTGTTTGTCTTGTTTGGGTAGAGCCGGGAGACGGGTTCGCTAACGAGGAGCCCATTGAGTTTGCTTTTGAGGATCTAGTCAACTCTGACAGCCTTGCAGGCAAGATGATCATACCCTCTAAATCACTACTATCTTTGCTATGCTAGTTTGCTCGCTCTTTTGCTATGCCAATGCTATGATGCCTACCATTTGCTTGTAAGCCTCCCAAATTGCCATGTCAAACCTCTAACCCACCATGTCCTAGCAAACCGTTGATTGGCTATGTTACCGCTTTGCTCAGCCCCTCTTATAGCATTGCTAGTTGCAGGTGAAGATTGGAGCCGTTCCTTGTTGGGACATTTATTTAATTGTTGGGATATCATTATATTGATATGTTATCTTAATGCATGTATACACTTGGTAAAGGGTGGAAGGCTCGGCCTCTCGCCTAGTGTTTTGTTCCACTCTTGCCGCCCTAGTTTCCGTCATATCGGTGTTATGTTCCCGGATTTTGCGTTCCTTACGCGGTTGGGTTATAATGGGAACCCCTTGATAGTTCGCCTTGATTAAAGCTTTTCCAGCAATGCCCAACATTGGTTTTACCTTTTGCCACCTAGCCCTTTTCTTTCCCTTGGGTTCTGCAGACTCAAGGGTCATCTTATTTTAACCCCCCCCCCCCGTGCCAGTGCTCCTCTGAGTGTTGGTCCCACTGAGCGATGTCCGAGGCTACCAGGGGCAACTCTGGGCTGGCTTACCCAACGTCTGGCTCATCTGAGTGTGCCCTGAGAACGAGATATGTGTAGCTCCTATCAGGATTTGTCGGCACATTCGGGCGGTGTTGCTGGTCTTGTTTTAACCTGTCGAAATGTCTTGTTGTACCGGGATACCGAGTCTGATCGGAATGTCTCGGGTGGAGGTCTATTCCTTCGTTGACCGTGAGAGCTTGTCATGGGCTAAGTTGGGACTCCCCTGCAGGGATTGAACTTTCGAAAGCCGTGCCCGCGGTTATGGGCAGATGGGAATTTGTTAATGTCCGGTTGTAGATAACTTAAACCTTAACTTAATTAAAATGAATCAACCGAGTGTGTCATCGTGATGGCCTCTTCTCGGCGGAATCCGGGAAGTGGACACGGTGTTGGAGTAATGTTTGCCGCAGGATTTCCCTCTTTAGTTATGCGGTCGCGCTTTGCCTTTTCTTCTCGCTCTCTTTTGCTAATAAGTTAGCCACCATATTTTTCTAGTCGCTTGCTGCAGCTCCACATATACTTACCTTTCCCTACCTATAAGCTTAAATAGTCTTGATCACGAGGGTGCGAGATTGCTGAGTCCCTGTGGCTCACAGAATACTATTAAACTAGATGCAGGTCCAGGTGATTCCGCTCTAGGTGACGCGTATGAGCTCAAGTGGGAGTTCGACAAGGACTCTCAACGTTACTATGTGTCCTTTCCTGATGTTCAGTAGTGGTGCCCAGTTGTGGGTGATTGGGACCGTTTCGCATGTTGGGTTATCTTCTATTTTGGCGCCATAGTCGGGCCATGAGTGTTTGGATGATGTATGTTATTTATGTACTTTGATTGACGTGGCGAGTGTAAGCCAACTATGTATCTCCCCTTCTATTATTTATATTACATGGGATGTTGTGATGATTGCCTAACTTGCGACATTGCTTTCAATGCAGTTATGTCTCTAAGTCGTGCCTCGACACGTGGGAGCTATAGCCGCATCGAGGGCGTTATATCCATGCATACCCTGGTTTTACATAGCTAAGCGGGTATTCAGATACACTCCGGACTATCGGGTCCGGAGGTCAAAGCGAAAAGGTCCGCCATGACAAATGATTTACAATCCGGCTAGGGACATTATATATGTCATTTAAATTACACAGTCACTTAGACTGACTGAATCCTTCTTCTATCCCATCCAACAGGCTGTCTAGCCTACAATCCTGTTGGGAATACTTTGCGGCTAATTCTACTTGGTCATACACCAAACTGACGGGGATCTCGTTCCCATCGGGCCCCAGAGGTCCGACCTCGGCCATGTGGTTTGGGTCAGCCTTGGTATAGCACGTCTTCACCATGGCCCAGGCCTCCTGTGCACCTTGTCGGCAGGCCGATATCTTCCATAATCGGAAGCGCCTCTGTGCTCCTTTGAGATTTTCTATAAGCTCCCCCATGCCTTCGGGCGGGGAGGTGGATGGCCACAAGGCTTGGGCAATACTCTGCATCACCTGCCAAACTTGTTAATTCTGAGAGCTCTGGTAGAAGATCACCCGCAGACCCGGGCATCTCCTCCGCGGGACGGCCCGTCAGCATACCTGCAGACATAACTCTGTCAGCCGGCTTCTTCGCCGAACTCTTTCAAAAGTTTGTTCAAGCACTTACTGAAAATGCCGCGTCGAAGCCGCTTATTCTCCTTCACGGAGTCCGCTAGCTGGGCCTGAACATCTTTCAGTTCCACGCCCAGCTGAATATTGGCGTCCTGGAGATCATTTTTCTCCTGCCTGACCCTCATAAGCACGCGCTCGCCAGCATTTAGCTGTCGATTAGCACGTTGCACATCCCCCGGCACGGCCCCCGGATTCACTCCGGAGTCATCTGCAATATCTATTGTTAGATTTGCATGCATGCCGCATACTATATGGTACCTGTCATTCTTTGCAATATAAACAAGTGTTACTAGAGGGGGCCTTCTCGGACTCCTTCAATGCGGCAACTGCGGCCCGTAGTTGGGCCTGGCACTCTTCCAGCTCTTGAGACAATTGGGTATTCTTCTCTGTAAGAACCTACACAAATAATGATCCTTAAATCAGTTGTGTCAACTGTTTCAAGTCTCAGGGGCTACTGATATATATAATCATCAAATTTTCTCACACGTATATCCTTTACATACTGGTCCGTGGCTCTGGCAAGACCATTTTGAGCAGCACGGATGTACGCGTCTCTCGAGTTGAAGGCATCAAACGCCTCTTGGGAGAAACAAGCGTCACGGAGTAAGGCCCGGCGATGCCTATGATTCATGGCGCTCTCCACATCAGAATTTGTAGCGGATATTTTATCCTCATCCTCTGTAGGAGGACCATCCGGTGTGTGCCCCGTGTTAGCTTCCGCCTCTCTGTCCGGCCCTGGAGCCCGACTGGTGGAGGCGTGATCGGCAACCTCTCCGGATATAGTCCAGCGAGCGTTTTTTCTAGGAAACATGGGTGTTATTATGTTTTAAAAGACGACACCCACGGAGCGAGGTTTTGTATCATACCTCTGCGTCGGCGTTTCAGTCCGGACCGCCTTCCTTTTTAGCCTACCCGGCTTCAGTGCCCCTTGTTGGTGAGTCACTGCTGGTTCGGCATGGCGTCCCGAGGGCCTTCCCTGTAAAACGCCATACGTGTACAGTAGGTGAAGTGCATAAAAGGGGATCCTTCTCGGAAGTTGGGACTCTGGTTTTACTTACATGCGATGCGGGGAGTAGCCCAGGATAGTCAGCTATAATGGCCACCATGGCATCATCACAGCTTAATTGATAGAATATCTTGTCGATCAGCTCCACAAATATGTCCGGATCCTCTTCGAGTCTAGGTTCAAGGGCCCGGTCAGGGTCCTCCAGTTGTGGAGGCAGGCTGTTGACCTCCCTTATAGCCTTTCGCAGTTCCTGCCGTGAAACGACAAGGTAAATACATATGACGACGAATGCAGGAAGGATGGGAGTAAAGAGTGGCAACTCACCCAACTTGGAGGGTTGTACATGGAGAATCCATCTCGTGGCTTAATGCGGATGAACTCCTCTTCCTCTCCCTTATACAAATCGGACAGAATTTTTGCTAGAGCAGCAACTGAGTTTGGTCCCTTACGCCCGCAGCGAGTGGCATCATCTTCACCGTTGAAGTGCCACATGGGGTGGCCTCGATATTGAGGTGGCTGCACCCCTAGCATTCTGCATATTGACATAACCTCGGTTATTGTCAGTCCTGATTGAGCCAGCACCTTTATCCGGCCCATCAGGTAAAGGACTTCTCCGTTATCTTCCTCTTGAGGGCTCCGTGGGCGCCAGCTTCGGCGTCTCTTCAAAGGGGCATTGTCGAACTCGGGAAGACCAATCCGAATAGGATCCAGAAGGGGGACATCCTCCATATAAAACCACTCCGAAGGCTAGTCTTCAGACGTCTTCTTTGGGGTACCGGACAGGTATCCGGTCCCGGCGATGCACCATATTTCGGCTCCGCCCACTTGATATATTGTCCTCTTTTGTGTACGGGGCACAAGGCAGAATAGCCTCTTCCACAGCTCAAAATGAGCTTCGCAGCCTAGAAACAGCTCGCAAAGGGCCACATAACCAGCGATGTGTAATATGGAAGTCGGGGTGAAATTATGCAACTGGAGGCCATAGAACTCCAGGAGCCCGCGGAGGAATGGATGGATTGGAAATCCAAGTCCCCTTAATAAATAAGGGACGAGGCATACCTGCTCCCCCTTGGAGGTATTAGGAAATCTCTCCGCTTTCTCCCCGCCATTGTAGGTGGCGAGCCGGGCTCGAATGGGGACCATATACGCTAGAGGGAGAAATCCCTGGGTCTGTAACTTTACTAATCGACTATGCGGGACGGAACACTTCTCCCAGTCACCGGGCTTAGGGCTACCGGAGCGAGAGGAGGAGCTGCGGTGGCCGGCCATGTTTGAATGGATTTTTTCGAGCGCGCTCCGATGGATACTCATCGTGGGAGGATGCTGTGATCGGGATCTATGAATCCTCGTCTCTTTAATAGGCATGCACTCACATGGCTAGGGTGGCAAATGTAAAAATGCCCTAACTTCTCGGATTCGCTGGACACATGGAAGATAGCCATTATTGGGCGCGGAAGCCAAGAAGTGCAACATTTATGGGAAGTCGGACACTATTCAGCAGGTATTCAGAATTTGGAGAAGAACCCGCCTTGCAATGCTGAAGACAATCTGCGCGTCGGACTCATCGTCATTGAAGCCTTGTTCGGGGGCTACTGAGGGAGTCCTGGATTAGGGGGTCTCCGGACAGCCGAACTATATCCTTTGGCCGGACTGTTGGACTATGAAGATACAAGATTGAAGACTTTGTCCCGTGTCCGGATGGGACTATCCTTGGTGTGGAAGGCAAGCTTGGCAATACGGATATGTAGATCTCCTCCCTTGTAACCGACTCTGTGTAACCCTAGCCCCCTCCGGTGTCTATATAAACCGGAGGGTTTAGTCCGTAGGACAACAACAATCATACCATAGTCTAGCTTCTAGGGTTTAGCCTCCACGATCTCGTGGTAGATCAACTCTTGTAATACTCATATCATCAAGATCAATCAAGCAGGAAGTAGGGTATTACCTCCATCGAGAGGGCCCGAACCTGGGTAAACATTGTGTCCCCCGCCTCCTGTTACCATCCGCCTTAGACGCACATTTCAGGACCCCCTACCCAAGATCCGCCGGTTTTGACACCGACATGCTCCTTCTGAAGATCTTCATAACTCACTCTTAGCTTTTCTAGATCTTGCTTTCTTTGAAGAAATTCATAAGAAAGCTTCTCATGATCAGATAAGAGAGTGTTATGATGACCTTGAAGGTTGTCAATGAAGGAAATATGCCCTAGAGGCAATAATAAAGTTGTTATTTATATTTCCTTATATCATGATAAATGTTTATTATTCATGCTATAATTGTATTAACCGGAAACTTAGTACATGTGTGAATATATAGACAAACTAAGTGTCACTAGTATGCCTCTACTTGACTAGCTTGTTAAATCAAAGATGGTTAAGTTTCCTAGCCATAGACATGAGTTGTCATTTGATTAATGGGATCACATCATTAGGAGAATGATGTGATTGACTTGACCCATTCCGTTAGCTTAGCACTTGATCGTTTAGTATGTTGCTATTGCTTTCTTCACGACTTATACATGTTCCTATGACTATGAGATTATGCAACTCCCGTTTACCGGAGGAACACTTTGTGTGCTACCAAACATCACAACGTAACTGGGTGATCATAAAGGTGCTCTACATGTGTCTCCGAAGGTACTTGTTGGGTTGGTGTATTTCGAGATTAGGATTTGTCACTCCGATTGTCGGAGAGGTATCTCTGGGCCCACTCGGTAATGCACATCACTTAAGCCTTGCAAGCATTGCAACTAATGAGTTAGTTGCGGGATGATGTATTACAGAACGAGTAAAGAGACTTGCCGGTAACGAGATTGAACTAGGTATTGAGATACCGAAGATCGAATCTCGGGCAAGTAACATACCGATGACAAAGGGAACAACGTATGTTGTTATGCAGTTTGACCGATAAAGATCTTCGTAGAATATGTGGGAGTCAATATGAGCATCCAGGTTCCGCTACTGGTTAGTGACCGGAGACGTGTCCCGTAGGGTCCGCACGCTTAAAGTTCGATGAATGTTATATTATGAGTTTATATGTTTTGATGTACCGAAGGTAGTTCGGAGTCCCAGATGTGATCATGGACGTGGCGAGGAGTCTCGAAATGGTTGAGACATGAAGATTGATATATTGGACGACTATATTCGGACACCGGAATGGTTCCGGGGGTTATCGGATATATACCTGAGTACCGGGGGGTTACCGGAACCCCCCCCCCCCATCCGGAGGTTATTGGGCCTCATGGGCCCAAGTGGTGGAAGAGGAGAGGCGGCCAAGGGGAAGCCACGTGCCCCTCCCCCCCAGTCCGAATTGGACAAGGAGGGGGCGGCGCCCCCCCTTTTCCTTTCCCCCTCTCTCTCTCCTTCCCTCTCCTCTCCTACTCCAACATGGAAGGGGGGAGTCCTACTGCCGGTGGGAGTAGGACTCCTCATGGTGCGCGCCAAGGGTGGCCGGCCCCCTCCCCCTCCTCCACTCCTTTACATACGGGGAGGAAGGCACCCCTTAGAGACACAACAATTGATCTCTTGATCTCTTAGCCGTGTGCGGTGCCCCCCTCCACCACATTCCACCTCGATCATATCATAGCGGTGCTTAGGCGAAGACCTGCGTCGGTAGCATCATCATCACCATCACCATGCCATCGTGTTGGCGGAACTCTCCCTCAAAGCTCGGCTGGATCGGAGTTCGAGGGACATTATCGAGTTGAACGTGTGCTGATCTCAGAGGTGTCGTACGTTCGGTACTCGGATCGGTCGGATCATGAAGACGTACGACTACATCAACCGCGTTGTGCTAACGCTTCCGCTTTCGGTCTACGAGGGCTACGTGGACACACTCTCCCCTCTCGTTGCTATGCATCACCATGATCTTGCGTGTGCGTAGGAAATTTTCTGAAATTACTATGTTCCCCAATAGTGGCATCCGAGCCTGGTTTTATGCGTAGATGTTATATGCACGAGTAGAACACAAGTGAGTTGTGGGCAATACAAGTCATACTGCTTACCAGCATGTCAGACTTTGGTTCGGTGGTATTGTTGGATGAAGTGGCCACCGACATTACGCGTACGCTTACGCGAGACTCGTTCTACCGACGTGCTTTGCACACAGGTGGCTGGCGGGTGTCAGTTTCTCCAACTTTAGTTGAACTGAGTGTGGCTACGCCCGGTCCTTGAGAAGGTTAAAACATCACTAACTTGACGAACTATCATTGTGGTTTTGATGCGTAGGTAAGAACGGTTCTTGCTCAGCCCGTAGCAGCCACGTAAAACTTGCAACAACAAAGTAGAGGATGTCTAACTTGTTTTTGCAGGGCATGTTGTGATGTGATATGGTCAAGGCATGATGCTATATTTTATTGTATGAGATGATCATGTTTTGTAACCGAGTTATCGGCAACTGGCATGAGCCATATGGTTGTCACTTTATGGTATACAATGCAATCGCCCTGTAATTGCTTTACTTTATCACTAAGCGGTAGCGATAGTTGCAGAAGCAATAGTTGGTGAGACGACAACGATGCTACGATGGAGATCAAGGTGTCGTGCCCGTGACGATGGTGATCATGACGGTGCTTCCGAGATGGAGATCACAAGCACAAGATGATGATGGCCATATCATATCACTTATATTGATTGCATGTGATGTTTATCTTTTATGCATCTTATTTTTATTTGATTAATGGTAGCATTATAAGATGATCTTTGACTAAATTTCAAGATAAAAGTGTTCTCCCTGAGTATGCACCATTTTCAAAGTTCGTCGTGCCCAGACACCACGTGATGATCGGGTGTGATAAGCTCTACGTTCATCTACAACGGGTGCAAGCCAATTTTGCACATGCAGAATACTCGGGTTAAACTTGAGGAGCCTAGCATATGCAGATATGGCCTCGGAACACTGAGACCGAAAGTTCGAGCATGAATCATATAGTAGATATGATCAACATAGTAATGTTCACCATTGAAAACTACTCCATCTCACGTGATGATCGGACATGGTTTAGTTCATTTGGATCACGTGATCACTTAGATGATTAGAGGGATGTCTATCTAAGTGGGAGTTCTTAAGTAATATGATTAAATTGAACTTTAATTTATCATGATCTTAGTCCTGATAGTATTTGCATAACTATGTTGTAGATCAATAGCTCGCGATGTTGCTCCACATTTATTTTTATATGTTCCTAGAGAAAAACTATGTTGAAAGATGTTAGTAGCAATGATGCAGATTGGATCCGTGATCTGAGGATTATCCTCATTGCTACACAGAAGAATTATGTCCTTGATGCACCGCTAGGTGACAAACCTATTGCAGGAGTAGATGCGGATGTTATGAACGTTTGGCTAGCTCAATATGATGACTACTTGATGAAGGAAATATGCCCTAGAGGCAATAATAAAGTTATTATTTATTTCCTTATAATCATGATAAATGTTTATTATTCATGCTAGAATTGTATTAACCAGAAACATAATACATGTGTAAATACATAGACAAACAAAGTGTCACTAGTATGCCTCTACTTGACTAGCTCGTTAATCAAAGATGGTTATGTTTCCTAACCATGAACAATGAGTTGTTCTTTGATTAACGGGATCACATCATTAAGAGAATGAACTGATTGAAATGACCCATTCCATTAGCTTAGCACCCGATCGTTTAGTATGTTGCTATTGCTTTCTTCATGACTTATACATGTTCCTATAACTATGAGATTATGCAACTCCCGTTTACCGGAGGAACACTTTGGGTACTACCAAACGCCACAACGTAACTGGGTGATTATAAAGGAGTACTACAGGTGTCTCCAAAGGTACATGTTGGGTTGGCGTATTTCGAGATTAGGTTTTGTCACTCCGATTGTCGGAGAGGTATTTCTGGGCCCTCTCGGTAATGCACATCACATAAGCCTTGCAAGCATTTGCAACTAATGAGTTAGTTGCAAGATGATGTATTACAGGACGAGTAAAGAGACTTGCCGGTAACGAGATTTAACTAGGTATTGGATACCGACGATCGAATCTCGGGCAAGTAACATACCGATGACAAAGGGAACAACGTATGTTGTTATGCTGTCTGACCGATAAAGATCTTCATAGAATATGTAGGAGCCAATATGGGCATCCAGGTCCCGCTATTGGTTATTGACCGGAGAGGTGTCTCGGTCATGTCTACATTGTTCTCGAACCCGTAGGGTCCGCACGCTTAAGGTTACGATGACAGTTATATTATGAGTTTATGCATTTTGATGTACCGAAGGTTGTTCGGAGTCCCGGATGTGATCACGGACATGACGAGGAGTCTTGAAATGGTTGAGACGTAAATATTGATATATTGGAAGCCTATGTTTGGATATCGGAAGTGTTCCGGGTGAATTCGGGATTTTACCGGAGTACCGGGAAGGTTACTGGAACCCCCCGGGAGCTAAATGGGCCATGATGGGCCTTAGTGGAAAAGAGAAGAGGCAGCCCTACATGGGCTGCGCGCCTCCCCCTTCCCCTAGTCCTATTAGGACTAGGAGAGGTGGCCGGCCCCCTCTCTCTCTTTTCCCCCTCTGCGAATCCTATTCCAACTAGGATTGGGGGGGGGATCCTACTCCCAGAGGGAGTAGGACTCTCCTGGCGCGCCTCCTGTGGCCGGCCAGCCTTCCCCCCTCTAGTCCTTTATATACTGAGGTAGAGGCACCCTAGAACATAGAAGTTGATCCACGTGATCTATTCCTTAGCCGTGTGCGATGCCCCCAGCCACCATATTCCTCGATAATACTGTAGCGGAGTTTAGGCGAAGCCCTGCTGCTGTAGTGCATCAAGATCATCACCACGCCGTCGTGCTGACGGAACTCTTCCCCGACACTTTGCTGGATCGGAGTCCGGGGATCGTCATCGAGCTGAACGTGTGCTCGAACTCGGAGGTGCCGTATTTTCGGTGCTTGATCGGTTGGATCGTGAAGACATACGACTACTTCCTCTACGTTGTGTCAACGCTTCCACAGTCGGTCTGCGTGGGTACGTAGACAATACTCTCCCCTCTCGTTGCTATGCATCACATGATCTTGCGTGTGCGTAGGAATTTTTTTGAAATTACTATGAAACCCAACAGTGGCATCAGAGCCTAGGTTATTTATGTTGATGTTATATGCACGAGTAGAACACAAGTGAGTTGTGGGCGATATAAGTCATACTGCCTACCAGCATGTCATACTTTGGTTCGGCGGCATTGTTGGACGAGACGACCCGGACCAACATTATGCGTACGCTTACGCGAGACCGGTTCCCCCGACGTGCTTTGCACACAAGTGGCTTGCGGGCGACTATCTCTCCAACTTTAGTTGAACCAAGTGTGGCTACGCCCGGTCCTTGCGAAGGTTAAAACGGAGTCTATTTGACAAACTATCGTTGTGGTTTTGATGCGTAGGTGAGATTGGTTCTTGCTTAAGCCCGTAGCAGCCATGTAAAACTTGCAACAACAAAGTAGAGGACGTCTAACTTGTTTTTGCAGGGCATGTTGTGATGTGATATGGTCAAGACATGATGCTGAATTTTATTGTATGAGATGATCATGTTTTGTAACCGAGTTATCGGCAACTGGCAGGAGCCTTATGGTTGTCGTTTTATTGTATGCAATGCAATCGCGATGTAATGCTTTACTTTATTACTAAGCGATAGTGATAGTCGTGGAAGGATAAGATTGGCGAGACGACAACGATGCTACGTTGGAGATCAAGGTGTCGCGCCGGTGACGATGGTGATCACGACGGTGCTTCGGAGATGGAGATCACAAGCACAAGATGATGATGGCCATATCATATCACTTATATTGATTGCATGTGATGTTTATCTTTTATGCATCTTATTTTTATGTGATTAACGGTAGCATTATAAGATGATCTTTGACTAAATTTCAAGATCAAAGTGTTCTCCCTGAGTATGCACCGTTGCCAAAGTTCGTCGTGCCCAGACACCACGTGATGATCGGGTGTGATAAGCTCTACGTCCATCTACAACGGGTGCAAGCCAGTTTTGCACACGCAGAATACTCAGGTTAAACTTGACGAGCCTAGCATATGCAGATATGGCCTCGGAACATGGAGACCTAAAGGCCGAGCGTGAATCATATAGTGGATATGATCAACATAACGATGTTCACCATTGAAAACTACTCCATCTCACGTGATGATCGGTTATGGTTTAGTTGATTTGGATCACGTGATCACTTAGAAGATTAGAGGGATGTCTATCTAAGTGGGAGTTCTTAAGTAATATGATTAATTGAACTTAAATTTATCATGAACTTAGTCCCTGATAGTATCTTGCTTGTTTATGTTGATTGTAGATAGATGGCTCGTGATGTTGTTCCGTTGAATTTTAATGCGTTCCTTGAGAAAGCAAAGTTGAAAGATGATGGTAGCAATTACACGGACTGGGTCTGTAACTTGAGGATTGTCGTCATTGCGGCACAGAAGAATTACATCCTGGAAGCACCGCTGGGTGCCAGGCCTGCTGCTGGAGCAACACCAGATGTTATGAATGTCTGGCAGGGCAAAGCTGATGACTACTCGATAGTTCAGTGTGCCATGCTTTACGGCTTAGAATCGGGACTTCAACGACGTTTTGAACATCATGGAGCATATGAGATGTTTCAGGAGTTGAAGTTAATATTTCAAGCAAATGCCCGGATTGAGAGATATGAAGTCTCCAATAAGTTCTATAGCTGCAAGATGGAGGAGAACAGTTCTGTCAGTGAGCATATACTCAAAATGTCTGGGTATAATAATCACTTGATTCAATTGGGAGTTAATCTTCCAGATGATTGCGTCATTGACAGAATTCTCCAATCACTGCCACCAAGCTACAAGAGCTTCGTGATGAACTATAATATGCAAGGGATGAACAAGACTATTCCCGAGCTCTTCGCAATGCTGAAAGCTGCGGAGGTAGAAATCAAGAAGGAGCATCAAGTGTTGATGGTTAACAAGACCACTAGTTTCAAGAAAAGGGGCAAAGGGAAGAAGAAGGGGAACTTCAAGAAGAACAGCAAACAAGTTGCTGCTCAGGAGAAGAAACCCAAGTCTGGACCTAAGCCTGAAACTGAGTGCTTCTACTGCAAGCAGACTGGTCACTGGAAGCGGAACTGCCCCAAGTATTTGGCGGATAAGAAGGATGGCAAGGTGAACAAAGGTATATGTGATATACATGTTATTGATGTGTACCTTACTAGAGCTCGCAGTAGCACCTGGGTATTTGATACTGGTTCTGTTGCTGATATTTGCAACTCGAAACAGGGACTACGGAATAAGCGGGCACTGGAAAAGGACGAGGTGACGATGTGTGTGGGAAACGGTTCCAAAGTCGATGTGATCGCGGTCGGCACGCTACCTCTACATCTACCTTTGGGATTAATATTAGACCTAAATAAATGTTATTTGGTGCCAGCGCTGAGCATGAACATTATATCTGGATCTTGTTTGATGCGAGACGGTTATTCATTTAAATCAGAGAATAATGGTTGTTCTATTTATATGAATAATATCTTTTATGGTCATGCACCTTTGAAGAGTGGTCTATTTTTGATGAATCTCGATAGTAGTGATACACATATTCATAATGTTGAAGCCAAAAGATGCAGAGTTGATAATGAAAGTGCAACTTATTTGTGGCACTGTCGTTTAGGTCATATCGGTGTAAAGCGCATGAAGAAACTCCATACCGATGGACTTTTGGAACCACTTGATTATGAATCACTTGGTACTTGCGAACCGTGCCTCATGGGCAAGATGAGTAAAACACCGTTCTCCGGTACTATGGAGAGAGCACCAGATTTGTTGGAATCATACCTACCGATGTATGTGGTCCGATGAATATTGAGGCTCGTGGCGGATATCGTTATTTTCTCACCTTCACAGATGACTTAAGTAGATATGGGTATATCTACTTAATGAAACATAAGTCTGAAACATTTGAAAAGTTCAAAGAATTTCAGAGTGAGGATGAAAATCATCGTAACAAGAAAATAAAGTTTCTATGATCTGATCGTGGAGGAGAATATTTGAGTTACGAGTTTGGTGTACATTTGAAAAATTGTGGAATAGTTTCGCAACTCACGCCACCCGGAACACCACTGCGTAATGGTGTGTCCGAATGTCATAATCGTACTTTACTAGATATGGTGCGATCTATGATGTCTCTTACTGATTTACCGCTATCGTTTTGGGGATACGCTCTAGAGACGGCCGCATTCACGTTAAATAGGGCACCATCAAAATCCGTTGAGACGACGCCTTATGAACTGTGGTTTGGCAAGAAACCAAAGTTGTCGTTTCTTAAAGTTTGGGGCTGCGATGCTTATGTGAAAAAGCTTCAACCTGATAAGCTCGAACCCAAATCGGAGAAATGTGTCTTCATAGGATACCCAAAGGAGACTGTTGGGTACACCTTCTATCACAGATCCGAAGGCAAGACTTTCGTTGCTAAGAATGGATCCTTTCTAGAGAAGGAGTTTCTCTCGAAAGAAGTGAGTGGGAGGAAAGTAGAACTTGACGAGGTAACTGTACCTGCTCCTTTATTGGAAAGTAGTACATCACAGAAGATTGTTTCTGCGACACCTACACCAATAAGTGAGGAAGCTAATGATGATAGTCATGAAACTTCAGATCAAGATACTACTGAACCTCGTAGATCAACCAGAGTAAGATCCGCGCCAGAGTGGTACAGTAATCCTGTACTGGAAATCATGCTACTAGATCATGATGAACCTACGAACTATGAAGAAGCGATGGTGAGCCTAGATTCCGCAAAGTGGCTTGAAGCCATGAAATCTGAGATGGGATCCATGTATGAAAACAAAGTATGGACTTTGGTTGACTTGCCCGATGATCGGCAAGCAATTGAGAATAAATGAATCTTCAAGAAGAAGACTGACGCTGATGGTAATGTTACTGTCTACAAAGCTTGACTTGTCGCGAAAGGTTTTCGGCAAGTTCAAGGGATTGACTACGATGAGACCTTCTCACCCGTAGCGATGCTTAAGTCTGTCTGAATCATGTTAGCAATTGCCGCATTTTATGATTATGAAATTTGGCAAATGGATGTCAAAACTGCATTCCTGAATGGATTTCTGGAAGAAGAGTTGTATATGATGCAACCAGAAGGTTTTGTCGATCCAAAAGGAGCTAACAAAGTGTGCAAGCTCCAGCGATCCATTTATGGACTGGTGCAAGCCTCTCGGAGTTGGAATAAACGCTTTGATAGTGTGATCAAAGCATTCGGTTTTATACAGACTTTCGGAGAAGCCTGTATTTACAAGAAAGTGAGTGGGAGCTCTGTAGTATTTCTAATATTATATGTGGATGACATATTACTAATTGGAAATGATGTAGAATTTCTGGATAGCATAAAGGGATACTTGAATAAGAGTTTTTCAATGAAAGACCTCGGTGAAGCTGCTTACATATTAGGCATAAAGATCTATAGAGATAGATCAAAACGCTTAATTGGACTTTCACAAACAACATACCTTGACAAAATTTTGAAGAAGTTCAAAATGGATCAAGCAAAGAAAGGATTCTTGCCTGTGTTACAAGGTGTGAAATTGAGTAAGACTCAATGCCCGACCACTACAGAAGATAGAGAGAATATGAAAGATGTTCCCTATGCATCAGCCATAGGATCTATCATGTATGCAATGCTGTGTACCAGACCCGATGTGTGCCTTGCTATAAGTCTAGCAGGGAGGTACCAAAGTAATCCAGGAGTGGATCACTGGACAGTGGTCAAGAACATCCTGAAATACCTGAAAAGCACTAAGGATATGTTTCTCATATATGGAGGTGACAAAGAGCTCATCGTAAAAGGTTACGTTGATGCAAGCTTTGACACTGATCCGGACGATTCTAAATCGCAAACCGGATACGTGTTTACATTAAACGGTGGAGCTGTAAGTTGGTGCAATTCTAAACAAAGCGTCGTAGCGGGATCTACATGTGAAGCGGAGTACATAGCTGCTTCGGAAGCAGCGAACGAAGGAGTCTGGATGAAGGAGTTCATATCCGATCTAGGTGTCATACCTAGTGCATCGGGTCCAATGAAAATCTTTTGTGACAATACTGGTGCAATTGCCTTGGCAAAGGAATCCAGATTTCACAAGAGAACCAAGCACATCAAGAGACGCTTCAATTCCATCCGGGATCTAGTCCAGGTGGGAGACATAGAGATTTGCAAGATACATACGGATCTGAATGTTGCAGACCCGTTGACTAAGCCTCTTCCACGAGCAAAACACGATCAGCACCAAGGCTCCATGGGTGTTAGAATCATTACGGTGTAATCTAGATTATTGACTCTAGTGCAAGTGGGAGACTAAAGGAAATATGCCCTAGAGGCAATAATAAAGTTATTATTTATTTCCTTATAATCATGATAAATGTTTATTATTCATGCTAGAATTGTATTAACCGGAAACATAATACATGTGTGAATACATAGACAAACAAAGTGTCACTAGTATGCCTCTACTTGACTAGCTCGTTAATCAAAGATGGTTATGTTTCCTAACCATGAACAATGAATTGTTATTTGATTAACGGGATCACATCATTAAGAGAATGATCTGATTGACATGACCCATTCCATTAGCTTAGCACCCGATCGTTTAGTATGTTGCTATTGCTTTCTTCATGACTTATACATGTTCCTATAACTATGAGATTATGCAACTCCCGTTTACCGGAGGAACACTTTGGGTACTACCAAACGTCACAACGTAACTGGGTGATTATAAAGGAGTACTACATGTGTATCCAAAGGTACATGTTGGGTTGGCGTATTTCGAGATTAGGTTTTGTCACTCCGATTGTCGGAGAGGTATTTCTAGGCCCTCTCGGTAATGCACATCACATAAGCCTTGCAAGCATTTGCAACTAATGAGTTAGTTGCGAGATGATGTATTACAGAACGAGTAAAGAGACTTGCCGGTAAAGAGATTAAACTAGGTATTGGATACCGACGATCGAATCTCGGGCAAGTAACATACCGATGACAAAGGGAACAACGTATGTTGTTATGCGGTCTGACCGATAAAGATCTTTGTAGAATATGTAGGAGCCAATATGGGCATCCAGGTCCCGCTATTGGTTATTGACCGGAGACGTGTCTCGGTCATGTCTACATTGTTCTCGAACCCGTAGGGTCCGCACGCTTAAGGTTACGATGATAGTTATATTATGAGTTTATGCATTTTGATGTACCAAAGGTTGTTCAGAGTCCCGGATGTGATCACGGACATGACGAGGAGTCTCGAAATGGTCGAGACGTAAAGATTGATATATTGGAAGCCTATGTTTGGATATCGGAAGTGTTCCGGGTGAAATCGGGATTTTACCGGAGTACCGGGAAGGTTACCGGAACCCCCCGGGAGCTAAATGGGCCATGATGGGCCTTAGTGAAAAAGAGAAGAGGCAGCCCTACATGGGCTGCGCGCCTCCCCCTCCCCCTAGTCCTATTAGGACTAGGAGAGGTGGCCGGCCCCCCCTCTCTCTTTTCCCCCTCCGCGAATCCTATTCCAACTAGGATTGGGGGGGGGGGGAATCCTACTCCCAGAGGGAGTAGGACTCTCCTGGCGCGCCTCCTGTGGCCGGCCAGCCTTCCCCGCCTCTAGTCCTTTATATACTGAGGTAGAGGCACCCTAGAACACAGAAGTTGATCCACGTGATCTATTCCTTAGCCGTGTGCGGTGCCCCCAGCCACCAAATTCCTCGATAATACTGTAGCGGAGTTTAGGCGAAGCCCTGCTGCTGTAGTGCATCAAGATCGTCACCATGCCGTCGTGCTGACGGAACTCTTCCCCGACACTTTGCTGGATCGGAGTCCGGGGATCGTCATCGAGCTGAACGTGTGCTCGAACTCGGAGGTGCTGTAGTTTCGGTGCTTGATCGGTTGGATCATGAAGACGTACGACTACTTCCTCTATGTTGTGTCAACGCTTCCGCAGTCGGTCCGCGTGGGTACGTAGACAATACTCTCCCCTCTCGTTGCTATGCATCACATGATCTTGCGTGTGCGTAGGAAATTTTTTGAAATTACTACGAAACCCAACACTTGATAGTTTAGTGCACCATGCTCAACAGCTTAGAATCAGGACTTCAAAGACGTTTTGAACGTCATGGACCATACGAGATGTTCCTGGAGTTGAAGTTAATATTTCAAGCAAATACCTGAGTTGAGAAATATTAAGTCTCCAACATGTTCTATAGCTAAAAGATGGAGGAGAATAGCTCAAGCAGTGAGCATGTGCTCAGATTGTCTGGGTACTACAATCGCTTGAATCAAGTGGGAGTTAATCTTCCAGATAAAATAGTGATTGATAGAATTCTCTAGTCACCATCACCAAGTTAGTAGAACTTCGTGATGAACTATAGTATGCAAGGGATGACGAAAACGATTCCCGAGCTTTTCATGATGATGAAATCGATGAAGGTAGAAATCAAGAAAGAGCATCAAGTGTTGATGGTTGACAAGACCACTACTTTCAAGGAAAAGGGCAAAGGGAAGAAGGGGAACTTCAAGAAGAAGGGCAAGCAAGTTGCTGCTCAAGTGAAGGAGCCCAAGTTTGGGCCTAAGCCTGAGACTAAGTGCTTCTACTGCAAAGGGATTGGTCACTGGAAGTGGAACTGCCCCAAGTATTTGGCGGATAAGAAGGATGACAAAGTGAACAAAGGTATATTTGATATACATGTTATTTATGTGTACCTTACTAGTGTTTATAGCAACCCCTCGGTATTTGATACTAGTTCAGTTGCTAAAATTGGTAACTCGAAACGGGAGTTGCAGAATGAACAGAAACTAGTTAAGGGCGAGGTGACGATGTGTGTTGGAAGTAGTTCCAAGATTGATATGATCATCATCGCACACTCCCTATACTTTCGGGATTAGTGTTGAACCTAAATAAGTGTTAATTGGTGTTTGCGTTGAGCATGAATATGAGTGGGTTATTCATTTAAACTAGCAAAGTGGCCCGCTCTTCGCGCGGGCTAGTATTTAATAGAGTTTGGTTGCGATAAGTTCATATTTACCAGTTCTTTGGGCTGGTCGTGATGTGGTGATTTTAAGGATATAAGAGTTACCCCTCTATTTTTTCGGGGAAATATCTGGAGGCTATGTTGTTGCTGAACAATTTTGTGATACGTGCTCGAATCCTTCCTTTTTGCGTTGACTACCGGGTTGCTGCGTGTGAATGATGTCTAGCTACTCATAGAGCAAAGACACCCTCCGTTTCTCCATTGACTCCCAAATTGATGCCGCCAGCTGACGTCTAGCTACGCAAAGAGCAACATCGCTGCTATTGTTGATTCGTTGTGGGCCTGGATCTCATCTCCTGTAGCCAGCTTGGATCTGGACTGAGTTCATCCCCCAAAATACACATCCATATTAGTGAATCAAGGTTGGCCGACATGTCATCTTTGTCCTCCATAGCTGCTGCTATCTTGCACCTGCAGGTACAACCTTTTTCCCTATCCTGTTCATGTCACACTTCCCCCTTCTTCTCATCCTTTCCCTGTGTTTGTATCATTGAACATATGTAATTAAGGTAGTGAAAATACTTATTTTTTTATGCCTATCAACTTTTTTGTGATCGGGATCGACATTGGCAGTTGCTCTCGTACCCCTATTCATATTCATGCTCTCAACTATGTAATGATCCTCAAATATCAGTTAACATTGAGCGTCGATGTTAGGTATGAATGAGCTGTTTGCATCAAATGCTGATGCATGTTTCCATTACTTATGCATATCAGTAGACCATATCCATCACACCATATCATTTTAGCATTGATATGTTACTTATTATTTTGAAGATAGTTTGTAGTACTCCATAAGTACCGATGCGTAGGTCACATTACGAAACCAAATAATCCCAAACACTTAGGTGCGGTGCATTAACTACCCACCTCGTTCCCTAGTTCTTGCCTTGAAAAAAGAAATCGGCCAATAGGAGATGTGTGACATGTATGCATTCAATGACTTGAGACTATAACATGCAGTGGTCAATTCTCCGCAAGCAATGGTATTAATTAGCAAAGAAACATCAAGTTCTCTCATTTTCCCGCCACCTTGGTTGCGGTGCACAACCTGAGATGACTAATACACCCGTACGGGGGAGTATAAATTTTTTCATGTATTTATTCTCACCTAATAAAAGGTCGGTATCAACATCATATTGAAGAGGAACTATACTAAAATTGGTTTTCATGCCTTTAGAATATTTATTTATATACTATTACCCTTTGAGATCTTCTAGTTTTTGTTTTATTTAAAGGGATGTGTAGAAAGACATGAGGTGTGTACTTTTTTTCAACAACACGTACAGGCTAAGGATAGTTGTAGTTTTTTTTAGATGGAGCGCTTTTTTTTTTGAATAGCACGTACATGATAAGGTTAATTTAAATGGACATGCAGAAAGATATAGGGCGTGTACCCTTTTTTACACGTACAGGCTAATGATAGTTGTGGGTTTTCTTAGATGGGGCGCCCTTAGATCTAATCCATTTATTATGTCTTTTAAGTTATGGGTCCACCAAATCAATGATCAGATCTTTCTAATTATTGTGGTAATTTTTAGTTTATTTTTTTTCTGATTAACCCGTCAAGCACTTTTATTTAAAGGGATGTGTAGAAAGATATAAGGTGTGTACGTTTTTTTCAACAACACGTACAGGCTAAGGATAGCTGTAGTTTTTTAGATGGGTAGAAAGATATAAGGCGTGTACCCTTTTTTACACGTACAGGCTAATGCTAGCTGTTGTTTTTTAGATGGAGCACCCTTAGATCTAATCCATTCATTACGTCTTTTAAGTTATGGGTCCACCAAATCAACGATCAGATCTTTCTAATTATTGTGGTAATTTTTAGTTTATTTTTTTTCTGATTAACCCGTCAAGCACTTTTTATATATAATAGATTAGAGAATAATTGTTGCTCTGTTTACATGAATAAAACCTTCTATGGTCATACACCCAATAAAATGGTTTGTTGGATCTCGATCGTAGTGATACACATATTCATAATATTGAAGCCAAAAGATGCAAAGTTAATAATGATAGTGCAACTTATTTGTGGCCCTGCCGTTTAGGTCATATTGGTGTAAAGCGCATGAAGAAACTCCATGCTGATGGGATTTTGGAATCACTTGATTATGAATCACTTGATGCTTGCGAACCATGCCTTATGGGCAAGATGACTAAAACTCCGTTCTCCTAAAAATAGAGTGAACAACTGACGTATTGGAAATAATACATACTGGTGTATGCGATCCGATGAGTGTTGAGGCTCGCGGCAGGTATCGTTATTTTCTGATTTTCATAGATGATTTGAGCAAATATGGGTATATCTACTTGATGAAACATAAGTCTGAAACATTTGAAAAAGTTCATGTAATTTCAGAGTGAAGTGAAAAATCATCGTAACAAGAAAATAAAGTTTCTACGATCTGATTGTGGAGGAGAATATTTGAGTTACGAGTTTGATCTTCATTTAAAACAATGCGGAATAGTTTCACAACTCATGCCACCTGGAACACCACAGTGTAATGGTGTGTCCGAACATCGTAACCGTACTTTATTAGATATGGTGCAATCTATGATGTCTCTTACCGATTTACCACTATCGTTTTGGGTTATGCATTAGAGACAGCTGCATTCACGTTAAATAGGGCACCATCGAAATCCGTTGAGACGACGCCATATGAATTGTGGTTTGGTAAGAAACCAAAGTTGTCGTTTCTTAAAATTTGGGGTTGCGATGCTTATGTGAAAAAGTTTCATCCTGATAACACTACTAGGAAAAAGCCTAGTAGTAGCGCGGGTCAAAAGCTAGTAGTAGCGCGGGTGCCTGCGCTACTACTACGGCGCTACAGCTAACTAGTAGTAGTAGCGCGGTGCATCCCGCGGTACTAGTACGTGTTAGTAGTAGTGCGTGTCTGTGACCCGCGCTACTACTATTAATTTGAAAAACCAAAAAAAATCTCGACCCCATGACGCGTGCATGTTGGCCGGGAGCAAGGAGATCTCGGCCATGATGCGTGCCTCGTGGAAGCTGTCAAGGGCGGCCACGGAGGCCAGCCCGGCGTGGGCTGGGAGCTGGAGGACCTGCTTCTTGGCATCGTGCGTGGGGAGCAGCACCTCGTGGCAGCCGTCGCTGTTGACGTCGGTGACGAGCAGCGGCGGGAGGTGGTCGATGTCTCCCGGAACGAGAAGTCGCCCTCGTGCTTCCGGAGGAGGGGGGATGGGTCAGCTAGGTTCCGGATCGAATCGGAGAGGGGGGGGAGGATGGCTGACCTGGAGCAAGAAGAAGACGGTGAAGGCGGCGAGGAGGAGGATGCCAAGGTCGCACTTCCGCATCTTGGCGGCGGCGAGGAGCTCCGGCGACCGCCCACCGAAGGGATCTCGGAGAGGGAGGGGGAAGAAAGCAGAGTGTACCAGCAGTGGCCACCGCTGGAGTATGAAGGAGAGACGAGGAAAGTGAGAGAGGGGGAAAGTGAGGGAGAGAGGAGGGATTCGGCTGAGGATACGGGGATTTCACCTACCTCGTACTTAGTAGTAGGGAGGGGTATAAAATCGCGCTACTACTATCAACTTAGTAGTAGCGCGGGTTTGTACCCCTCGCTACTGCTATGGCATGCCCCGGGAGGGCACGGTAGAGACCGCTTATAGTAGTAGCGAGGGTTAAAAAACCGCGCTACTAGTATCAACTTAGTAGTAGCGAGGGGTAAAAACCCGCGCTACTAGTAAGTAGCAGTAGCGAGGGTTATAAACCCTCGCTACTAGTAAGCGTCTGCCTATAAGCTTTTCCCTAGTAGTGTAAGCTCAAACCCAAACTGGAGAAATGTATCTTCATATGATACCCAAAGGAGACAGTTGGGTACACCTTCTATCACAGATCCGAAGGCAAGACATTCGTTGCTAAGAATGGATCCTTTCTAGAGAAGGAGTTTCTCTCGAAAGAAGTGAGTGGGAGGAAAGTAGAACTTGATGAGGTAACTATACCTGCTCCCTTATTGGAAAGTAGTTCATCACAGAAATCTGTTCCTGTGACTCCTACACCAATTAGTGAGGAAACTAATGATGATGATCATGTAACTTCAGATCAAGTTACTACTGAACCACGTAGGTAAACCAGAGTGAGATCTGCACCAGAGTGGTAAGGTAATCCTGTTCTGGAGGTCATGTTACTTAACCATGACAAACCTACGAACTATGAGGAAGCGATGATGAGCCCAGATTCCGCGAAATGGTTTGAGGCCATGAAATCTAAGATAGGATCCATGTATGAGAACAAAGTATGGACTTTGGTTGACCTGCTCGATGATCGGCAAGCCATAGAAAATAAATGGATCTTCAAGAGGAAGACGGACGCTGATACTAGTGTTACTATCTACAAAGCTAGACTTGTCGAAAAAGGTTTTTGACAAAGTTCAAGGTGTTGACTACGATGAGATTTTCTCACTCGTATCGATGTATAAAATCTGTCCGAATCATGTTAGCAATTGCCGCATTTTATGAAATCTAGCAAATGGATAACAAAACTGCAATCCTTAATGGATTTATTAAAGAAGAGTTGTATATTATGCAACCGAAAGGTTTTGTCAATCCTAAAGGTGCTAACAAAATGTGCAAGCTCTAGCGATCCATTTGTGGACTGGTGCAAGCATCTCAGAGTTGGAATATACGCTTTGATGAGTTGATTAAAGCATATAGTTTTATACAGACTTGCGGTGAAACCTGTATTTACGAGAAAGTGAGTGGGAGCACTACAACCTTTCTGATAAGTATATGTAAATGACATATTGTTGATCAGAAATGATGTAGAATTTTCTGGAAAGCATAAATGTGTATTTGAAAGTAGTTCTTCCAAGAAAGACCACGGTGAAACTGCTTACATGTTGAGCATCAAGATCTATAGAGATAGATAAAGACGCTTGATAAGATTTTCAATGAGTATGTACCTTGAAAAGATTTTGAATTAGTTCAAAATGGAACAGTCAAAGAAAGAGTTCTTGCATGTGTTGCAAGGTGTGAAGTTGAGCAAGAATCAAAGCCCGACCACGACAGAAGATAGAAAGAGAATGAAAGTCATTCCCTATGCCTCAGCCGTAGGTTCTATAAAGTATGGCATGTTGTGTCCCAGATCTATTGTATACCCTACACTGAGTTTGGCAAGGGAGCACAATAATGATCCAGGAGTAGATCACTGAATAGCGGTCAAAATTATCCTTAGTGGAATAAGGATATGTTTCTCGATTATGGAGGTGACAAAAGGTTCATCGTAAAGGGTTACGTCAATGCAAGCTTTGACACTGATCTAGATGACTCTAAGTCTCAATCTGGATACATATTGAAAGTGGGAGCAATTAGCTAGAGTAGCTCCCTGCAGAGTATTGAAGAAATAGAATATTTGCAAAATGCATACGATTCTGAATGTGACAGACCCATTGACTAAACTTCTCTCACAAACAAAACATGATCACACCTTAGTACTCTTTGGGTGTTAATCACGTCGCGATGTGAACTAGATTATTGACTCTAGTAAACCCTTTGGGTGTTGGTCACATGACGATGTGAACTATGGGTGTTAATCACATAGTGATGTGAACTATTGGTATTGAATCACATGGCGATGTGAGCTAGATTATTGACTCAAGTGCAAGTGGGAGACTTAAGGAAATATGCCCTAGAGGCAATAATAAAGTTGTTGTTTATATTTCCTTATATCATGATAAATGTTTATTATTCATGGTAGAATTGTATTAACCAAAAACTTAGTACATGTGTGAATATATAGACAAACTAAGTGTCACTAGTATGCCTCTACTTGACTAGCTCGTTAAATCAAAGATGGTTAAGTTTCCTAGCCATAGACATGAGTTGTCATTTGATTAACGGGATCACATCATTAGGAGAATGATGTGATTGACTTGACCCATTCCGTTAGCTTAGCACTTGATCATTTAGTATGTTGCTATTGCTTTCTTCATGACTTATACATGTTCCTATGACTATGAGATTATGCAACTCCCGTTTGCCGGAGGAACACTTTGTGTGCTACCAAACATCACAACGTAACTGGGTGATTATAAAGGTGCTCTACAGGTGTCTCCGAAGGTACTTGTTTGGTTGGCGTATTTCGAGATTAGGATTTGTAACTCCGATTGTCAGAGAGGTATCTCTGGGCCCACTCGGTAATGCACATCACTTAAGCCTTGCAAGCATTGCAACTAATGAGTTAGTTGCGGGATGATGTATTACGGAACGAGTAAAGAGACTTGCCAGTAACGAGATTGAACTAGGTATTGAGATACCAACGATCGAATCTCGGGCAAGTAACATACCGATGACAAAGGGAACAATGTATGTTGTTATGCGGTTTGACCGATAAAGATCTTCGTAGAATATGTGGGAGCCAATATGAGCATCCAGGTTCCGCTATTGGTTATTGACCGGAGACGTGTCTCGGTAAAGTCTACATAGTTCTCGAACCCGTAGGGTCCGCACGCTTAAAGTTTGATGACGGTTATATTATGAGTTTATATGTTTTGATGTACCAAAGGTAGTTCGGAATCCCGGATATGATCACGGAAATGACGAGGAGTCTCGAAATGGTCGAGACATGAAGATTTATATATTGGACGACTATATTCGGACACCAGAATGGTTCCGGGGGTTATCAGATATATATACCGGAGTACCAGGGGGTTACCGAACCCCCCCCCCCACCCGGAGGTTATTGGGCCTCATGGGCCCAAGTGGTGGAAGAGGAGAGGCGGCCAAGGGGCAGCCGCGCGCCCCTCCCCCCTAGTCCGAATTGGACAAGGAGGGGGCAGCGCCCCCCCCCCCCTTTTCCTTTCCCCCTCTCTCTCCTTCCCTCTCCTCTCCTACTCCAACATGGAAGGGGGGAGTCCTACTCCCGGTGGGAGTAGGACTCCTCATGGGGCGCGCCAAGGGTGGCCGGCCCCCTCCCCCTCCTCCACTCCTTTATATACGGGGAGGGAGGCACCCCCTAGAGACACAACAATTGATCTCTTGATCTCTTAGCCATGTGCGGTGCCCCCCTCCACCACATTCCACCTTGATCATATCGTAGCGGTGCTTAGGCGAAGCCCTGCGTCGGTAGCATCATCATCACCATCACCACGCCATCGTGTTGACGGAACTCTCCCTAAAAGCTCGGCTGGATCGGAGTTCGAGCGACGTCATCAAGTTGAACGTGTGCTGAACTCGGAGGTGTCATACGTTCGGTACTCGGATCGGTCGGATCGTGAAGACGTACGACTACATCAACCGCATTGTGCTAACACTTCCGCTTTCAGTCTACGAGGGTACATGGACACACTCTCCCCTCTCGTTGCTATGCATCACCATGATCTTGCGTGTGCGTAGGAAATTTTTCGAAATTACTACGTTCCCCAACAGTCAAACCTAGACTCAAGTCTCTGAAGATTTTCAGTCAAGCTTTTAGTGCGAGCCATTTCTTCACCCAACATATCATCACTTTTGTCGAGCATGTTTTGAAACTTTTCAAAAGCCTTTTGTTGTTTCACAGCAATCTTAGCAAGTTTAGAGTAGCTGGGCTTGATATTTTCATCAGATTCATCCTCACTTGATTCAGAGGAGGTATATTTGAGTACCTTGGCACCCTTTGGCATGAAGCAATAGGTGGGAGCGTAGTCATCATTGCCCTCATCAGCCTTGTTGGTGAATCCATTTTCTTCAGAGTTGAAGATAGACTTGCTGACGAATGCAGTAGAGAGAGCTAGACTCGCCACACTAGACTCAGACTCCTTAGAAGCCTCCTCTTCCTCATGTTCCTTAGATTCAGCCTCTAAGACCATTTCCTTGCCAATGAACGCCCGAGCCTTCTTGGAGCTGCTCTTCTTGTGAGATGAAGACTTTGAGGATTTATATGATGAAGACATTGAAGATTTCTTCTTATTCTTCGCATCATCAGAACTGTAATCCTTGTATCTTCTTCTTTGATTCCTTTTCCCACTGAGGACAATCTTGAATGTAGTGACCAGGTTTCTTGCATTTGTGGCATAGCCTCTTCTTACAGTCACTGGATGAGGAATCATTGCTCCTTGAGGGTATTCCAAAGCGACCACGTCTTGAGAACTTCTGAAATTTCTTAATGAGCAGTGCTAGTTCATGGCTCAGTTCTTCAGGATCACCAAGGCTGTTGCTAGAATGTTCATCTTCAGACTCAGAAACTGCCTTGGCCTTCAGGGCACATGATCTGCCATAGCTCGAGCCATAGAGATCTCTCTTCTCAGCAAGTTGGAACTCATGAGTGTTTAGCCTCTCGAGGATATCAGCGGGATCAAGTGACTTGTAATCTCCACGTTCTTGTATCATCAGTGCCAGAGTATCAAATGAGGAATCAATCGATCTCAGCAATTCCTTCACCACCTCATGGTCGGTGATGTCAGTGGCACCAAGTGCTTGAAACTCATTTGAGATGTCAGTGAGGTGATCGAAGGTTTGTTGAACATTTTCATTGTCGAGTCTTTTGAAGAAGTGGAAGAGATTGCGAAGAACGTCAACTCGCGAGTCACACTGTGTTGAGACTCCTTCATTCATTTTGGACAGCCTATCCCAGATAAGCTTAGCAGTTTACAAAGCACTCACTCTACCATACTGTCCTTTGCTCAGATGGCCACTGTCGGTGTCAAAACCGGCGGATCTCGGGTAGGGGGTCCTGAACTGTGCATCTAGGCCGGATGGTAACAGGAGGAAAGGGACACGAAGTTTTACCCAGGTTCGGGCCCTCTTGATGGAGGTAAAACCCTACGTCCTTCTTGATTAATATTGATGATATGGGTAGTACAAGAGTAGATCTACCACGAGATCGGAGAGGCTAAACCCTAGAAGCTAGCCTATGGTATGATTGTTGTTCTGTATGTTGTCCTACAGACTAAAACCCTCCAGTTTATATAGACACCGGAGAGGGTTAGGGTTACACAAAGTCGGTTACAATGGTAGGAGATCTACATATCCGTATCGCCAAGCTTGCCTTCCACGCCAAGGAAAGTCCCTTCCGGACACGGGACGAAGTCTTCAATCTTGTATCCTCATAGTCCAAGAGTCCGGCTGAAGGTATAGTCCGGCCATCCGGACACCCACTAATCCAGGACTCCCTCAGTAGCCCCTAAACCAGGCTTCAATGACGACGAGTCCGGTGCGCAGATTGTCTTCGGCATTGCAAGGCGGGTTCCTCCTCCAAGTACTTCATAAAAGATTTTGAACACAAAGATAGTGTCTGGCTCTGCAAAATAAGTTTCCACATATTGCCATAGAGAGAATAATATTTACACAAATATAATCTGCTGACGTATTCCGTAGTGTGACGCACCACGGCCAAGCCTTTATTTGAATCGTTTTATTATCCCACCTCAGCATGTCACGCGAGGTGGTTTCCTTGGTACGTCTTGTTAAAGCAGAGATCGTGTCCCCTTATTCCGGGATTCTCATCAATACTGGCGTGGGTAACCCAACCGCGCCATTGATTATGGCGCTTGGAGATAAGCGAGTTTTACCAGACTGGTGGGGACACGTAGTTGCGTCCACCCATATAAGGGGATAAGGATCCACCTTTTCACCTACGCCTTCTTCCTCCTTTGCCTATCCATTTTTGTGCACTCGAGCTCCAGTGCCCAAGTCCGCACTCCCCACCTCAACCTTCTCCAGCCATGTCCGGAGTGGGAGGCAAGTGCATGGTCTCCTCCGTCACGGAGGGACACATCAAAAAACTGAGGAAGGCCGGATACTTGTTTAACGACATCGCGTACTGGCTTCCTGAAGAGGGGCAGCTCCGCCCCACCCCAAGGCCCCATGAGAGGGTAGTGTTCCTTCCCCACTTCCTCCGTGGACTGGGCTTTCCTATCCACCTATTCGTCCGGGGACTCATGTTCTACTACGGCCTGGATTTCCATGATCTGGCCCCAAACTTCATCCTCAACATCTTGGTGGTTATCGTCGTGTGCGAGGCTTTCCTCTGCATCCGCCCCCATTTTGGCCTATGGCTCAAGACTTTCAATGTCAAGCCGAAGGTGGTGCGCGGCAACCAGGCGAAGTGCGGAGGCTCCATGGTGGGCAAGATGCCCAGCGTCTTATGGCTCGAGGGCTCCATTGTGGACACCCTGAAGGGGTGGCAATCGTGGTGGTTTTACATCACCGAGATGCGCGACCCTGAGTGGGTCGCAGCCCTCGAGTTCCGGTCCGGACCCCCAACGCGGCTCACGTCCTGGAAAGAGACGGGCCTGTCGTGGGGCAGCAAAGGAGAGGTGACTGGACTGCAAACTTGCATCCAAACCCTAGTGGACAAGCAGCTCAAGCTTGTCAACGTAGTCCAGGTCATGCTCATCCGCCGGATCCTCCGTGTCAACAACGGGCCTTCAATCTGTGGGAGTTCAACCCAGCGCAGCACCGAACTCTGAGCAGGCTCTTTGACACAACGTACGAAAATGTCTAGAAGGTGCTTTTCAAGGGCGCCGAGGCTCCTGCATCCGCTACCGAGGATCGCGGATTCAGCGCGCAGCGTCACGCTAGCGCGGTAAGTTATTTGTACCTTTTACAGGGTATTAGTTTTTCATAGTTTAACTCTATGCGGGGTCTAAGCTCCCTTACCTTTGATAGGTATGGCAGGCGAAGTCCGGAGAGATCGACTGTCCGGCTCCTTTGCCCGAAGATCCAGCCGATGCCCGCTTGGCGAAGTTGCTGGTTCCGGCACCCTATGTGGTGCCGAAGAAGAAGGCCACGAAGAAGGCCACCGGGACTCGAGAAAGTGCCCAGCGCCAGGAGGTGTCGGGTTCATCATCCGACGGCTCCAAGGTGCATTCCTCCCGTGAAGACGAGGAGGAGGAAGAAGAGACCTCTCCCCCTCCAGTGGGGGAAGAGTAGAAAAGGAAGGCCGCCCTCACTGGGGAGGCCAAAGGGTCCAAGAAGGGGAAAACCCTTCCTCCGGACTACTCCACCAACGCCAACGACGACAGAGAGGAGTGGCCGCTCAGGGCCAAGCCCGTGGAGAAATCGTAAGTATCCGGATACCAGAGTAATTCATAGTATTCCTTTATTGCACAGCTTTCCCTTATGTCGAATATGATTATGCAGCCCACCCAAAGACCGGCTCGACGCGTCGTCGAGCGGTTCACTGGACTAGTCGGATGTGAATTTGCTTCCGACGGCTTCCTCCCCCCGCCCTACGGACGACGCCAAAGTATTGTCCCAATAGGTTCCAAGCCAGGAGGAGGTGGTCCTGGAGGCACCGCAAGGCGACCTCCCGGACTCCATGAGTAAAGGGGATAAAACCCCCCACGGCTCCAAGTCCGGCCCTAGGCCGGACACCGCTCCGGAACCTTCAAAGGTTCCAGAGTCCGGCGGGCGACCTCCTTCCAAGAGGAGCAAGCCCACCGTGCCGGTGTCCCCCGTCCAACCGGAGGTGCCGGACAATCTGTTGGAGGTGCTAAAAGGCCCCTCCATCAACGAGGAGCACCGCACCATTATGAGTGTGGTGGTCCAGAAGGTTCAGTCCGCCAAGAGCGGACTGACTGAATCTCGTGCTATCCTTTTAACAGGCTTTGAGGTAAGTAAAGAATGTGTAAGTAATATTACCGCATAGACAGTAGCCCCTGATGCTCTGTTTGGCGTTTGGGAAGAAAAGCCGAATAGAGGATCAACTTAAATTCGCAGGAGTCTAATAAAATGGAGTCAATATGCGTATGCAGGCTTCTCTGCTGGCGTCCGCCGTACTAACTGCAGAAGTGGACACGCTAAAGCAGAACCTCAAGCAGTCCGAGCAAGAGCTCGGGCGTGCCAAGAAGCAGCTCGAGGACAAGGAAGGTAAGAAATACCTTGTTTAAATATAAAAAAAAGTGCAATTGTAAAAAATGACAGGATTATCGTGGCTATTGTAGGGGCCATGTCGGTGTCAAAACCGGCGGATCTCGGGTAGGGGGTCGCGAACTGTGCGTCTAGGCCGGATGGTAACAGGAGACAAGGGACATGAAGTTTTACCCAGGTTCGGGCCCTCTCGATGGAGGTAAAGCCCTATGTCCTACTTGATTAATATTGATGATATGGGTAGTACAAGAGTAGATCTACCACGAGATCGGGGAGGCTAAACCCTAGAAGCTAGCCTATGGTATGATTGTTGACGTGTATGTCGTCCTACGGACTAAAACCCTCTGGTTTATATAGACACAGGATAGGGTTAGGGTTACACAAAGTCGGTTACAATGGTAGGAGATCTTCATATCCTTATCGCCAAGCTTTCCTTCCACGCCAAGGAAACTCCCTTCCGAACACGGGACGGAGTCTTCAATCTTGCATCTTCATAGTCCAGGAGTCCGGCTGAAGGTATAGTCCGGCCATCCGAACACCCCCTAATCTAGGACTCCCTTAGTAGCCCTCGAACCAGGCTTCAATGACGATGAGTCCGGCGCGCAGATTGTCTTCGACATTGCAAGGCGGGTTCTCCTCCAAATTCCGTGTACCTGTTTGAATAAAGTCTGGTTTCTTGTAGATGTTGCGCTCCTTGGCTTCTACGCCCAATAATGGCCGCTTCCCATGTGTCAAACAAATATGAAAAGTCTGAGTGTTTTTACATTCACACCCCTAGCCGCGTAAATGAGCTGCCCTATTTAAGGGGACGAGGATTTAGATCCAATCCACACCTTCTCCCCTCCACGAGTGTTCATCAGAGCGCATCCGACAAAGGTCCATTCCACCATGGCCAGCCGTTGCAACTCCTCCCCTCGCCCCCCCAGCCCTAAGCCTGGATATTGGGAGAGATGTTCCACCCCGCATAGCGAGCTAGTGATGCTCCAGACCAAAGGATTTCTCCCCGGCCTATATGGTCCCGGTTCGAGCCGGTCTTGCCATCTACAACGGCGGAGAGCAAGCAGAGAATACCCCTAATCCCTCCAAAGGAGAGCGGGTGTGCCTTGTCCCTTACTTAATAAGGGGGCTCGGATTCCCAATCCACCCATTTCTCCGGGGGCTGCTGGAGTTCTACGGCCTCTAGCTACATCATCTCACGCCTGCCTCAATATTGCATATCGCGGGCTTTGTAGCCCTCTGCGAGCTGTTCTTGGGTGTTGAAGCTCATTTTGGACTATGGAAGGAGCTATTTTGCCTCGTGCACCGTTCCAAGAAGGGGTCAATGTATCAAGTCGGCGAGACAAAGTGTGGCGCATCGCCGGGACCGGATATCTGTCCGGAACCCCAAAGAAGGCGTCCAAAGACTGGCCCTCGGAATGGTTCTATATAGAAGACGTCCCGCTGCCGGATCCTGTCCGGATCGGCCTCCCTGAATTCAACAGTGCTCCCTTAAAGAAGCGCCTAAGCTGGCGCCCATGGAGCCCTCGGAGGGAAAGTGACAGGGACATCATTTACCTGATGGGCCGAATAAGATTGTTAGCCCATTCCGGACTAACCATGATCGGGGTTATGGCGAATGCATTATGCGGGGGGTGCAGCCGCTTCAGTATAGAAGCCACCCCATGTGGGACTTCAACGGGGAGGACGAAGCCACCCGCTACGGTCGTAAGGGGCCGGACTCAGTTGCCGCTCTACTAAAGATCTTGTCCACTTTGTATAAGGGAGAAGAGGAGGAATTTCTCCGCGTCAACCCTCAGGGTGGATTCTCCATGCACAATCCCCCGAGTTGGGTAAGCGGCCGTATTTACTTGTCCATCCGTTTTGTATTCCCATTGTTAAATATTCAGTCTGACGACTTTAACGCAAGAACTGCGCCGGGCTGTTAAGGAAATAAGCAGCCCTCCTCCACAACCCGAGGACCCAGGACGGTCCCTCGACCCGGCCTCTCAAGAGGATCCGGACATATCTGTGGAGCTGATTGATGGAGTGTTCCATAAATTGAGCGAGGACAATGCCTTGGTGGCCATTACGGCCGATTACCCAGGGCTAATCCTGACGCCCCAGGTACTTGAGATCGAAGTCCCAGTACCCCGAATAGGTGTCCGCCCACTCATGTTCAGTTTCCTGATTGCAACCGAACTTTGCAGGGGAGGTTTTTAAGGTGGAAGGCCGAACCTGCGGCGACAAGCCAATGAGGGGCCGTAGGGCCCTGTGGGCCGAAAAGAAGTGCAGTCCGGACCGAGGCATCAGCGCAAAGGTATGGCGCGCCCCCTTATCCCAGGTGTTATACCTTCAAGGCATATTGACACTCGTGCTCTCTTCAGGACAAAGAGACCTCGCCGGACTACACCCGAAGAGGCTGCCAATCGCGCCTCCACCAGCCAGGCTCCAAAGCCTGGTCCGAAGGCGGAGACGAACGCAAGGCATGCGCCAGACGCTCCTCCGACGGAGGATGTGGACGGGTTGTCTGCCACCAACTATGAGGTGGAGAGTGCCATGAACCACAGGCGTCGTCGGACAATTCTTCGCGACGCTTGCCTCTCCCAAGGGGCATTAGATGGCTTCAACTCGGGAGATGTGCACCTCCGTGCCGCTCAAAATGGTCTAGCCAGAGCCACGGAGCAATGTGTAAAAGACATACGGGTAAGAAAATTTTGGTAATTATATATATAGCAGTAGCCCCCGAGACTTGAAACAGTTAGAATAACTGATTTAAGGATCATTTGATATGCAGGTTCTTACAGAAAAGAATTCCCTACTGTCGAAGGAGCTGGAAGAGTGCAAAGCCCAACTGGAGGCTGCACTAGCCGCGGCAGGGGAGCCTAAGGAGACCCCCTCTAGTAATATACACTTTGAAAGATAAGTATTTTGCGAAGCATGGCTTTGGTGCGAATCTGACAAATGAAATTGCAGATGGCACCGGATTGAATCCGGAAAGGCAACACCTCCTACGCCAGCTAAAGGCTGGTGAGAGGGTGCTGCTAAAGGTGATGGGGGAGAAGAACAATCTCCAACATGCCAACACCAAGCTGGGCGTTGAGTTGAAAGATGTTCGTGCCCAGCTGTCAGACTCCGTGAAGGAGAATCAGCGGCTTCGGCGCGGCATATTTAGTAAGTGCTTGAACGAACCTTTTGAAAGAAAGTTCGGTGGGGAAGTCGACTAACAGAGCAATGTCTGTAGGTGTGCTAACAGGTCGTTCTGCAGAGGAGATGCCCGGTTCTACAGGTGACCTTCTTCCCGAGCTCTCGCAACTGCTTGATCGAGTTCGGCAGGCGATGCGGGGCGTCGCCCAGGCCCTGTGGCCATCCGTCTCCATGCCTGAAGGTCTTGGAGAGCTTGCGGAGAAGCTAAAGGGAGCACGGCGGCGCTTCCGATTGTGGAAGATATCAGCCTGCCGTCAAGGCGCTAGGGAGGCCTGGGCCATGGTGAAGGCGCGGTACGCAAAGGCTGACCCCAACCACGTGGCTGAGGTCGGTCCTGTAGGGCCCGATGGGAAGGAGATCCCTGTAAGCTTAGTATACTGCCAAGTAGAGTTGGCCGCAAAGTATTCCCAGCAGGACTGTAAATTAGGCAGCTTGTTAGATGGTATTGAAGAGGAATACAACTAGTCAAAATGACTATGTAATTTAATTGACATTTATAATGCCTTCTAGCCGGATTGTAGATCATTTGTCATGGCCGACCTTTTCGCTTCAGCCTCGGGACCTGACGTCTGGAGTGTGTCTGAATTCCCATGCAGTTATATAGGAACTGGGGAATGCATGGAGACCAGGCGTAGGGGTCATTAGGGCGTGAACAGACAAGTGCCCGACTAGGTATGTTATATTACATGGTTAGTAAGAAACATCTTCCAAGGAGAATAGTTCCGTTAGGGGTTCCTTTCCCTGGGAGGCATGCCCTAAGGTGCATGTCCATGCTGCGAAAAGAAACGCAGGAAAAACATCTGGGGGCGTATAGATAAAAATAAAAGAAGATCATCTTTAGTTCACCGACCGAATATTCCCTTAAGAACGCTAGCTTTCGGCTTCACCCAGTCTGAGGTACACATCCGGCTGACCCGGCAGTAACAATCGCAGAGGTGCTCCCTTTACCACCTAGCCGAACAATCGGAAACGTAGGGGTAAGCACAGGAGCCAGGCAACCCAGCTTGGCCAAAACTTAAGTCATATCGATGCATATAATGGTGAATAAAAGGTACATGCGGAAGTGTGACACATGTGTTGGGCATGAAGCCCGTATGAATAAGCTTCTGTTTAAAGAAGCCCCCAGGTTTAATGAGCGCGGATAGCGCATCACTTTATGAGCCTTTAGAGGCTATAAGAGAGAGAGAGAGAGAGAGAGAGAGAGAGAGAGAGAGAGAGAAGAGAAATGTAAGACAGAAAATATAAAAAATGGACAGAGGAAGGAGACGAACACAGAGTCCGGCGCTAGGCATAGAATCTTCGGAGACGGGCTGCGTTCCATGGGTTTGGCTCGAGTCGGTTATCCGATGCATCCCGCAGGCGGTACGCTCCACCAGTCAGGACTTGGTCAATTATGAAGGGACCTTCCCACTTGGGCTTGAGTTTGTCCTTTTTCTTGTCCAGTAGTCGTAGAACTAATTCGCCAACGTTGTAATTTTTGGCCCGTACTTCTCTGCTTTGGTATCTTCGAGCCTGCTGTTGATAAAATGCGGAACGGGCTTTTGCCACGTCACGCTCCTCCTCCAATGCGTCCAAGCTGTCCTGCCGATCGAGCTCGGCTTCTCTTTCTTCGTACATGCGCACTCGAGGTGAGTCATGAATTATGTCGCAAGGCAAAACTGCCTCTGCGCCGTACACCATAAAGAATGGTGTGTATCCGGTGGTGCGATTCGGCGTGGTCCGCAGCCCCCAGAGTACGGAGTCGAGCTCCTCTACCCAGTGCGTGTTAGATTCCTTGAGGGACCGCACTAATCTGGGTTTGATGCCGCTCATGATAAGACCATTTGCACGTTCGACCTGGCCGTTAGTTTGTGGGTGATAGACGGAAGCATAATCGAGCTTGATGCCCATGTTTTTGCACCAGAGTTTTACCTCGTCGGCCGTGAAGTTCGTGCCGTTATCAGTGATGATGTTGTGGGGGACGCCGTAACGGTGTACAACCCCGGATATAAAGTCTATCACCGGTCCGGATTCGGCCGTCTTAACAGGCTTGGCTTCTATCCATTTGGTGAACTTATCCACCATGACCAGTAAGTATTTTTGCTTGTGGGTTCCGCCTTTAAGGGGTCCAACCATGTCAAGCCCCCAGACTGCGAAGGGCCAAGTAATGGGGATGGTTTGGAGGGCGGTGGGTGGCATATGGCTTTGGTTTGCAAAGAGCTGGCAACCGGTGCATCGTTGGACTAAGTCCTGAGTGTCTGCCCGGGCCGTCGACCAATAAAAGCCTATACGGAAGGCCTTGCTTACAAGGGACTGGGCTGCAGCGTGATGACCGCCGAGTCCGGCATGAATTTCAGCCAGGAGATTCCACCCCTCCTCTTCGGAGATGCACCTTTGAAGGACTCCGGTAGTGCTTTTCTTATAAAGCTCTCCCTCGTGGACTCTGTAGGCTTTGGATCGCCGCACTATGTAGCGTGCCTCATTTTGGTCCTCGGGGAGTTCCTGCCTAGTAAGGTAGGCGAGGAATGGTTCTATCCACGGGGCGATGACGGCCATTATTACATGGGCTGAAGGTGTTATTTCATTGGCAGAGCCTCCGATTGTGTCAGAATGGTCGGTGTCGGGCAGTGCGGTTGGGTCCGGGCTGTTATTGTTCGGCTCCCCTTCCCATGCTACGGATGGCTTGAACAGCCTTTCCAAGAAGATGTTGGGGGGACTACATCGCGTTTTGCATTGATGCGTGCCAGGACATCTGCCGCCTGATTATTTTCTCGGGCTATATGGTGAAATTCAAGCCCCTCGAACCGAGCTGACATTTTTAGGATGGCGTTGCGGTAAACTGCCATTTTTGGATCCTTGGCATCGAAGTCTCCATTTATTTGGGATATTGCGAGGTTCGAGTCCCCGCGCACCTCTAGGCGTTGGATGCCCATGGATACTGCCATCCGGAGACCATGTAAAAGGGCCTCATATTCGGTTGCATTGTTGGAGTCCGTGTACATAATTTGTAGTACGTATTGAACTGTGTCTCCTGTGGGGGACGTCAAAACGACGCCAGCCCCCAGTCTGGCCCACATCTTGGAGCCGTCGAAATGCATAATCCAATTTGAATATGTGCCGTACTCTTTGGGGAGTTCGGCCTCCGTCCATTCTGTGACGAAGTCGGCCAAGACTTGTGACTTGATGGCTCGTCGTGGCTTATAAGTTATGTCGAACGGGAGGAGCTCGATGGCCCATTTTGCAATCCGGCCCGTTGCGTCGCGGTTGTTTATAATATCGTTAAGTGGTACTTTCGAGGCTACTATTATTGAACACTCTTGAAAGTAGTGTCGTAGCTTCCGGGATGCCATGAATACCGCGTACGCAATCTTTTGATAATGCAGGTACCATGATTTGCAGTGAGTGAGGACAGTGGACACATAATAGACCGGCTTTTGAAGGGGGAATTTGTGTCCGTCCGCTTCTCGTTCGACGACGAGCACTGCGCTTACAACCTGATGTGTTGCTGCAATGTATAATAACATTGGTTCGCCAATGTTTGGCGCGGCCAGGACTGGGTTTGTTGCCAATATGGCTTTTATTTCGTCGAGTCCGGCCATGGCTGCATCCGTCCATTTGAAGTGTTCGGTGCACCGAAGGAGGCGCTAAAGGAGTAGGGCCTTTTCTCCCAAGCGGGAGATAAAGCGGCTTAGAGCCGCAACGCATCCGGTTAACTTTTGTATTTGCTTGAGGTCCTTTGGGATATCCAGTTGCAACAGAGCTTGGATCTTGGCTGGATTTGCTTCAATTCCTCTACCGGATACAATGAAGCCCAAGGGCTTTCCGGCTGGAATGCCGAAAACACATTTTTACGGGTTGAGCTTGATGTCTTATGTTCGGAGGTTATCAAATGTGAGCCTCAGGTCGTCTACTAGAGATTCAATATCTCTTGTTTTGACGACCACATCATCTACATATGCCTCCACTATTTTGCCGATCTGGCTTGCCAGACATGTCTGAATGATGCGCTGATATGTTGTACCAGCGTTTTTGAGCCCGAAGGGCATCATGTTGAAGCAGAATGGCCCGTATGGTGTGATAAATGCCATTGCGGCTTGGTCTGGTTCTGCCATCTTGATTTGATGGTAGCCAGAATATGCGTCGAGGAAACAGAACGAATCGTGTCCTGCGGTAGCATCAATAATTTGGTCGATGCGAGGGAGGGGGAAGGGATCCTTTGGGCAAGCCTTGTTAAGGTCTTTGAAATCAACGCACAGGCGCCAGGATTTGTCCTTCTTTGGTACCATCACCAGGTTTGCTAGCCAGTCCGAATGTTTTATATCTCTGATGAATCCGGCCTCCAATAGCTTTGCTAGCTCCTCTCCCATGGCCTGTCTCTTAGGTTCGGAAAAACGCCGGAGAGCCTGTTTGACAGGTTTGAATCCTGTTTGGATATTTAAGCTATGCTCGGCTAGCCTGCGTGTGATTCCTGGCATGTCTGAAGGGTGCCAGGCGAAAATGTCCCAGTTCTCTCATAGGAACTCTCGCAATGCCGCGTCAACATCAGGGTTTAACTGTGCCCCGATGGAAGCTGTTTTATTGGGTCCGTTGGATGGACTTGGAATTTAACTATTTTGTCCGCCGGCTTAAAGGAGGTGGACTTGGATCTTTTGTCGAGTACCACATCGTCCCTATTCACAGTAGAGCGCAGTCAGCTCCTCAGCCGCTAGGGCTTCAAATAGTGCCTCGAGGGCCAGGGCGGCTGTCTTGTTTTCGGCGCAGAGTGCTATGTCCGGATCACTAGCGAGAGTGATGATCCCGTTAAGCCCGGGCATCTTGAGCTTCATGTACCCATAATGGGGTATTGCTTGGAAGATTGTAAACGCTTCCGACCCTAGCAGAGCGTGATAACCGCTGCTGAACAGAGCCACCTGGAACATGACCTCTTCGGACCTGTAATTATCCGGCGTACCGAACACCACATCTAGTGTGATTTTCCTGTATAGCGCGCTTCCCGACTGGGGATTATTCCTCTAAAGGTTGTGCTGCTTCGCTCAATGCGGTTCCAGTCTATTTCCATTTTTGAAGAGTCTCCTCGTAATGAGGTTCAATCTGCTGCCGCCGTCCATGAGTACCTTGGTAAGACGAAAGCCGTCCACTAGTGGACTGAGGACCAATGCGGCTGGTGCTCGGGCTGTTCGGAATTTAGGTTCATCACTGGCGTTAAAGGTAATAGCCGTGTCACTCCATGGGTTTATTGTTGCTAGTTGGTAGACTTCGGCAAGGCTGCGGAGTGTCCTTTTTCGCATATTATTTGATGCGAAAGTCTTGAAGACTGTTAATACCGTATTGGTGTCTTTGGGTGGCTTTCTGTGGCCTCCGGAATTAGGAGATTTTCGCCAATTTTGGCCACCTGCCAGAGTATCCAACATGCTTTGAGGCCGTGAGTTGGTGTGGCGTCCTCTGTACTATGAATTTTACAGGGTCCATTAAGCCACCCTTCCAGTATGGTTCCATGCCCTGTAGAGGGTTTTTGCTTTTTAGTGCCTGACCCGGGTGACTGGTGATTATGCACCCTTTTATTTCGGACTGGGTTTGTATTCAGGGCCGGATTGTCCCAAAATTTTATTTCGGTTTTCCAGGCGCTTTCCATCGAACAGTACTTTCGTACAATGGACGCCAAGTCAGTGAAGCGTGTAATGTCATGGCGACTTATGGCGTTGAGTATTCCCTTGTCCGTGCAATTATTGCAGAAGATTGAGATTGCGTCTTCCTCGCGGCAGTCCCTTAGCCTGTTCTTAACCAGGAGGAATCTGGCCCAGTAATGATGTACTGTTTCATCGGGTTCTTGCCTGATTTTGGATAGATCGCTTAGGTTGGGGTGGGTGGGTGGAATTAAATCGAAAGCCTCACCCAATCTAAGGCTCAGAGGCCGAGGAATTTCTGAACTCGACAATTTGGATTCCTGGATGTTGTCTAATGAATCCAGCCCGTCGCTTGACTCTAAGTTCAGGTCTTGAGTGATATCCTCCCCTCCGCGGGTATCTGTTTTGGAGGGATCGGGAATCCGGACGTAGCGAGTCCTTAAGATAGATGAAGGGTCGCCGCACTGTCCCTCTACCACGGCAACGTGATGGGTGATTTGGGGAGAGTTAATCTCTCTCAGATTGGTTTTAGGCCCAATCTGGTTGTAATCCGTAGCGACTCCCAGGGCGGTGAAGCGGTCCAAGAGCTTGTTTATGGAGGAAAGCTCTATTGGATCTAACTGCTCAGTGAATTCCAGTTGACATGAAGATTGTTTTCAATGGCTCGAGAGGTCATCGTCGGCGCAGAAGCCGAACTGGCGGTCATAAGAAAGCCACCTAACCGGAGGGTTTGGCCGACAGCCAAAGCTCCCTTAGCAACGGTGCCGTCTTTAAAGACGGGGCGAGGCATCCTTCCTGATGGCGATGACACAGAGGAACTCTCGATGAAAGCACCAATGTCGGTGTCAAAACCGGCGGATCTCGGGTAGGGGTTCCCGAACTGTGCGTCTAGGCCGGATGATAACAAGAGACAAGGGACACGAAGTTTTACCCAGGTTCGGGCCCTCTCGATGGAGGTAAAACCCTACGTCCTACTTGATTAATATTGATGGTATGGGTAGTACAAGAGTAGATCTACCACGAGATCGAGGAGGCTAAACCCTAGAAGCTAGCCTATGGTATGATTGTTGATGTGTATGTCGTCCTACGGACTAAAACCCTCTGGTTTATATAGACACCGGATAGGGTTAGGGTTACACAAAGTCGGTTACAATGGTAGGAGATCTTCATATCCGTATCTCCAAGCTTGCCTTCCACGCCAAGGAAACTCCCTTCCGGACACAGGACGGAGTCTTCAATCTTGCATCTTCATAGTCCAGGAGTCCGGCTGAAGGTATAGTCCGGCCATCCGAACACCCGCTAGTCCAGGACTCCCTCAGGCCACGTCTGAGGTGGCGACCCTTAAGCAAGCGCTGTCCGAGGTCAAGAATAGGGTGGCCAAGGAGCGCACTGAGCGGGAGAAGTATGAGGCCCAGGTTGGCAAGGTGCGGCAAGAGCTTCAGGCTCTCATGAAAAAACATGAGAGTCTGGAGCTTGACTCAAAGACGCGAGCGTCCGAGCTCGCGATGGCTATTGAAATTGCCAAGTCTGCCAAGGCCGAATCCCAGAAGACCCTCCAGGAGTTGGATGAGGTGAAAAAGATAGCGGCAGGTAAGGCATTCTTTATGCAAAGTAAACACATAAACGTGAGTTACTTGTTACTTACCCGAATCCAGAGCTCTCCAGGAGCGTTCGCAGATCTTCCCCATAGCGTGTCTGATGCCGCCGTATTCTATTGAGCCGAGGAGGGCAGCTCGACAGAGAAGGTGTTCTGGTCTCAGTATGCTGAGGCCGGACACCCCGTGCCCCTGAGCGACCAGCTGAAGCAACTGGTCGAGCTCCACAAGGCGGCCGAACAGGCCATGAAGGGCCTCATAGTTTGGCTGTGGCCTGGAGATGCTCTGCCTGGGAGATATTTCGGGCTGGTGCGGCGGCTGGTGGGGTCCTGTCCAAGGCTCGAAGTCATCAAGCGCTCCGTCTGCATTGAAGGTGCCCATAGGGCCCTTGCCCATGCCAAGGTGCACTGGGGCAAGCTGGATGCTGAGAAGCTTGTGAAGGACGGGCCACCGCCGGGGAAAGAGCATCGCAAGCCCGAGAATTATTATACGGATGTGCTGAAGGGTGCCCGCCTTGTGGCGGATGAATGTTCCAGGGATGTAATTTTTGAGTAAAACTCGCTTGTTTTGTCCTGTGCGCTGAAAACTTGTTCATATGCGCTAAGCAATGCTGCTGGAATTTAAAATATTACCTTCTATGCGGCTATTTATCAATTCTGAGAGATGGAGAGTCGTCAGCTTCTGCCCCCGTGCCGCTAGTGCTGGGGTGTTCGGGGATAAACCTGAGCGCTCTTTTTCCCATGTTTGGGTCCTTCGAGGGAGGCGCTTAGCACAGCGAACAAGGCAATCGGACTATAATGCGTGAACACTCTCACTTAGCCATAGAATTCTATAATTTTAAATTTCGGCAAAGCCCCTGGTATTTGGAAGACCGAGTTCGGGGCGCTATCCACGCCTTGGCCGGACAGAGCCGACTCCTCGCTCTAAGCGGCATAAGTCTTTAGGGACTTGAAAAACCTCTCGAACAGTGACCAGCTCTCGCTTCATCATGACAGTCAGTTTTAGCTTTCTCTACTGAGGTGCTCGACCCAGCTCAACTGGGGCACAATCGTAGTAGTTCTCCTAGTGCTACCTTAGCCGACACGGCGGAACGTAAGGCACCAAAACATAGGAGCCGGGCAAACCCAACTATTGACCCAAGACATGATTCGGAGCCGATGCATATAATGCTATAAGTTCGGGGTGCCGCACTTGTTAAAGTGTTCGGACTTCTCACACCATAATGAGGGGTATACAAAAGCTATGCATTGTTTATTAAAAAAGGCTGCGATCAAAGCAGAACGATACAAAATAATGCGATAAGCAAAAGGTTGGACTATTTAACATGTCCGTTCCAAGGGCAGACTGCGGAATGGTATGCGAAACAGGTATACTGCTCGTGATAGAGACCACCTGGGAGTTCCATAATGCGGCATGGCTTGTATGCTTCCCTGGTTCTTGCATCGTTTGTGCGGCAATTGAACTGCCGAACAGGCCTTCCGAAGAATGGAGTCCTGAAAGTAAGAGAAAATTAAAAAATCGGCAACCCCTCGTGCGGTTTAAGCCGTGTTTCGGGCATGCCGTAATGGTGCCCCTCCCCCTGTACCCATGGTATTTCTAGAGCGTAGTTATGTACGCGAAGCACTGGTGTCGCATTTTTGCGAGGGCTGGGGTTGGGGCCGCATTGCTACGCCTGCTCGGAACGTGCCAGGCAGTCTTGTTGTAGGTTACACCAGGCGCACTTGACGGTGTCCGGACGTTTAATGGCCGGACTGGAGAACTGCCTGGAGAGGCTGCTTTGTACTTCCGCTGCAAGGGACGCTGTGTGCTCCTCCGTTCGGAGGGAGCGTTCGGTGTTTCCATTAACCGTAATTACTCCTCGAGGGCCTGGCATCTTGAGCTTAAGGTATGCATAGTGCGGTATCGCATTGAACTTGGCGAATGCGGTTCGCCCGAGCAGTGCGTGATAGCCACTGCGGAATGGGACTATGTCGAAGATTAACTCCTCGCTTCGGAAATTGTCTGGAGATCCGAAGACCACTTCAAGTGTGACTAAGCCTGTACAGTTGGCCTCTACACCTGGTATTACGCCTTTAAAGGTCGTTTGGGTGGGCTTAATCCTCGAGGGATCTATGCCAATTTTCCGCACTGTATCCTGGTAAAGCAGGTTCAGGCTACTGCCGCCGTCCATAAGGACTCTAGTGAGATGAAATCCGTCAATAATTGGGTCTAGAACCAATGCGGCGAATCCGCCATGACGGGTGCTAGTGGGATGGTCCCTTCGATCAAAGGTGATCGGGTAGGAGGACCATGGGTTGAACTTTGGGGCGACTGGCTCTACCGCGTATATGTCCCTTAACGCGTGCTTCCGCTCCCTCTTAGGGATGTGGGTTGCGTATATCATGTTCACCGTCCGCACTTGTGGGGGAAAACCCTTCTGTCCACTATTGTTCGGCGGCCGGGGCTCTTCGTCGTCATCGCTATGCAGCCCCATGTCGGTATTTTCGGCATTTAACTTGCCTGCCTGCTTGAACATCCAACAATCCCTGTTGGTGTGATTGGCCCGCTTTTCGGGGGTGCCATGTATCTGGCACAAGCGGTCGAGTATTCGGTCCAAACTAGACGGGGCCCTAGGATTTCTTTTGAATGCCTTTTTCCGCTGACCGGATTTATAGCCTCTGAATCCGGCATTAACTGCTGTATCATCAGCATTGTCGTCGTTAATGCGGCGCTTCTGCTTGTTGAGACGCGACCTGCCACTACTGTCCCCGGTATCCGAATTACCAGGGTTCTTGGTTATATTGTTGGTACGAGCAAGCCAGCTGTCTTCTCCCGTGCAAAAGCGGGTCATGAGTGTCGTGAGTGCTACCATAGATTTCAGCTTTTCCTGTCCAAGGTACCGGGCAAGCCACTCATCACGGATATTATGCTTGAAGGCTGCTAGGGCCTCTGCGTCCGGACAGTCGACTATTTGATTTTTATTTGTTAGGAACCGTGTCCAGAATTGCCTGGCTGATTCCTCTGGCTGCTGAATTACGTGGCTTAGGTCATCGGCGTCTGGTGGTCGCACATAAGTGCCCTGGAAATTGTCGAGAAATGCGGCTTCCAGGTCCTCCCAACAACTGATTGATCCTGTTGGCAAGCTGTTAAGCCAATGTTGAGCTGGTCCTTTAAGCTTGAGTGAGAGGTATTTGATGGCGTGGAGATCATCGCCACGGGCCATGTGGGTATGAAGGAGATAATCCTCGATCCATACCGCAGGATCTGTTGTGCCATCATATGATTCGATGTTTACGAGTTTGAAACCCTCGGGGATTTGATGATCTATTACTTCGTCTATGAAGCATAGTGGGTGTGCGGCGCCTCTGTACTGGGCTATATCACGACGTAGCTCCAATGAGCTTTGTCTACTGTGTTCGGCCCTACCGGATTTGTGTCCGGCGTGACGGTTACCGTCTCGAGTCGTGGGGTGCCCACGCGATCCGTAGATCGATCTTGTTTGCCCTGCCTTGTCCTCCAACATATCTCGCAGGTCAGGTGCATTTTCCCGTGCCTTGGTACGGGGTCCGGCTTGAGTCGAGGGCTGAGAGGCCTCTCTGTCGCGGCCACGAGGTGGTCGGTCGGCCGTATCAAGTGCTGGTGATGTAGATTTAAGTGCTTCCTCCTCTAATCGGGGTAGCAACCTGCGCTTTGGGTAGCTCTTGGAGGGGCGTTCGAGTTTATCCTCTTCGGCCGCAAGGACTTCAGTCCATCTGTCGACTAGTAAATCTTGATCGGCTCTAAGCTGTTGCTGTTTTTTCTTAAGGCTTCTTGCCGTGGCCATAAGCCTGCGTTGAAAACGCTCTTGCTCGACGGGATCCTCTGGCACGACGAATTCGTCGTCGTCGAGGCTTGCCTCGTCTTCGGAGGGAGGCATATAATTATCGTCCTCGACCTCTCTGTCTGCCGCTCTCTCATGAGGGCTGGCTTCTCCATCCTCCTGTGTTGAATCTTGCTGGAGGGGGTTTTCTTCGGCACTCTTCGAAGTATTATTATCTCCCGTGCAGGAATCACCGTATTTGCTTTGGCGGGATTTTGAGCGGCGCCGCTGACGCCGGCGCTTAGGCTATTTCTTGGAGGGGTCATCCTCCGCTGTTCCATCGCCATCTCCTTCTTTTGGGGTATCCACCATGTATATGTCATATGACGAGGTGGCTTTCTAGGGCCCAATAGGCGCTGGTTCTTCATCGTCTCCTTCGTCGGTGTCCATATCATCGATGTCTTCGGAGTCGAAGTCAAGCATGTCGGTTAAATCGTCGACAGTGGCTACAAAGTGGGTGGTGGGTGGGCTTTGAATTTCTTCATCATTCATATCCCAACCTTGCTGACCGTAGTCCGGCCAGGGCTCTCCTGATAAAGAGAGAGACTTTAGTGTCTTCAAAATATCGTCGAAAGGCGAGTGCTGAAAGATGTCCGCGGCCGTAAACTCCATGATCGGCGCCCAATCGGATTCGATCGGCAGGGGCGCGGAAGGTTCGGAGTCCGGAGAGGAGTCCGGCTCTTTGGAGTCACGAGTCTCGCAGAGTGCGGGGCTGGTGTTCGGCTCAATCACCGTTGGGATCGCAGCCCCCGAGGCAGCATCCAACCACCCATCCTCGATCGGCACAGTTGGCTCCGAATTAAGGGTCGAAGCCGATGCGGGTGCGGCCTCCAGGGCACTATTCGGTGGCAGAGCTAGATCATGCTCGTCGTGACAGTGCGGCGCGCTCGGCAGTGGCTCGAATCCGTCGAGGATCAAGTCCCCGCGGATGTCAGCCGTGTAGTTTAAACTTCCAAATCTGACCTGACGGCCAGGGGCATAGCTTTCGATCTGCTCAAGATGGCCAAGTGAATTGGCCCGCAGTGCGAAGCCGCCGAAGACGAAGATCTGTCCGGGGAGGAAGGTCTCTCCCTGGACTGCATCGCTATTAATGATAGTAGGGGCCATCAAGCCTGACGGCGACGACACAGAGGAACTCTCAATGAAAGCACCAATGTCGGTGTCAAAACCGGCGGATCTCGGGTAGGGGGTCCCGAACTGTGCGTCTAGGCCGGATGGTAACAGGAAGCAAGGGACACGAAGTTTTACCCAGGTTCGGGCCCTCTTGATGGAGGTAAAACCCAACGTCCTGCTTGATTAATATTGATGATATGGGTAGTACAAGAGTAGATCTACCACGAGATCGGAGAGGCTAAACCCTAGAAGCTAGCCTATGGTATGATTGTTGTTCTATATGTTGTCCTACGGACTAAAACCCTCCGGTTTATATAGACAACGGAGAGGGTTAGAGTTACACAAAGTCGGTTACAATGGTAGGAGATCTACATATCCGTATCGCCAAGCTTGCCTTCCACGCCAAGGAAAGTACCTTCCGGACACGGGACAAAGTCTTCAATCTTGTATCTTCATAGTCCAGGAGCCCGGCTGAAGGTATAGTCCGGCCATCCGGACACCCCCTAATCCAGGACTCCCTCAGCCACATATGATATTCTTCGCTTGAGAATAGAGTTTCTTGAATCTCTTCACATCAGCAGCATTCAGAGAAGGTGTGACTGAGGGAACACCATTTTCCACAACATACCAGAGATCGTTATCAATTGCCTCAAGATGCATTCGCATCTTATTCTTCCAATAGGGGTAGTCCGCCCCATCGAAGGTAGGACACCCAGCAGAGACCTTGATCATACCTGCGGTCGACATAACTAAAACTCCAGGTGGTTAAACCAAAATCACATAGAACAAGGGAGTACTTTGCTCTGATACCAATTGAAAATGCGTTATATCGACTAGAGGGGGGTGAATAGGCAATTTTCATGAATTCTTCTCTTAGGAATTTGCGGGTGAGGAAATTCCTTAGCGAAGAACTACTTGCAGCGGAATAAGTACTCAAAAGTAAACATAACAGAACACAAGGATGTTCATCATGATGAAATGAAGATAAGCACAGAGTATAGAAAGCGTAAACACAGGATAACACAGGATGAAGACAAACAGACTGAAGAAATTGAACTGAGGAAATTGAGAAAGTCTTCAGTCAAAGTCTTGAAACACAGATATGAACAATTGCACAACACATTTATGAGGAAATTAAAGAGTTGAGGAAATAGAACCAGTAAGCTTGGTGAAGACAATGATTTGGTATACCTGTTCCAACTGCTGTCTCAGTTGTACGTCTGGTTGGAGCGGCTAGGTATTTAAACCTGAGGACACACAGTCCCAGACACACAGTCCTCATTTTATTCTCCTTGAGCTAAGGTCACACATACCTCGCCCAATCACTCGTGGTAAGTCTTCAGGTGACTTCCAAACCATCACAAACTCGGTCAGTCAGCGATCCACAATTCCTCTTGGATGCTCTAGACCATGATGCCTAACTGTCTAGAAGAAGCACAATCTTCAAAGGTAACAAGCGTCGGATCCACACAGGATAAATCTCTTCATTGATTCTCAATCACTTTGGGTTTGTAGGTGTGTGGGTTTGGGTTTTCCTCACTTGATGATTTTCGCTCAAAGTCCTCGGAGGATGGGATGCTCCCAAATGACAAGTGTCAGTTTCTCTCGGAGCATCCAACCAGCTAGTGGTTGTGGGGGGCGGCTATTTATAGCCTATGGAGCAGCCCGACATGATAAGACATAAATGCCCTTCAATGATATGACCGTTTGGTGGGTAGATATTTTTGGACAGCTGGCACAAGGCACAGCAACGGTCGGAAATTTGAGTATCAAATTCCTTAGGGCTATCATGTTTGTCACTGTGTAGGCAATCCACACTGGCGAATTCCTAACTCCTTAGTCAGAATAAATTCCTTAGAGACCAGAGGCTTCTGTCACTGAAGAATATGACTGAACTGTATGAGATTTCCAATGGCTTCACTCGAAAGGATTGGTAGGTGTAGGATTTTGAGTTGATCTTCACTTGGAAATTTTTCCTTAGTATTTCCTCGACCCTCTTTAACAGTACGGTGTTTCCTATGACTCAAGAAAGAGAAAATGAAACTACGAAAATGAAAGTCTTCACGCTTCATCTTCCTCGAATGGATACCTAGTCTTCAAGGTCACACCAATTTCTTCACTTTCAAAGTCTTCAGAAAGTCTTCAGAAATCCAAAGTCTTCAGTCGAAGAACTTCGTTTTTAGGGGTCGACTTTCTCTGTAAATATCAAACTCCTCATAGACTTATAGACCTGTGTACACTCATAAACACATTAGTCACTTAACCTATAAGTCTTCAATACACCAAAATCACTAAGGGGCACTAGATGCACTTACAATGTCCCAAATAGTTCTAATTCTAATTATATTAAACCCTACATACTGATTGTTCTTTGTAATCTTGCTCTCAGGAATTAACCTTGAATGAAACAGGTGAACAAATGCAGTCAGATCGGGATGAGGAATTAGCACAAACATTTGGCACCGAAGGGGCAGACACTATAGGGGACACAATGAGAGAATCAAATGGACCAGCCGACAAAGAAGTGGAGAAAAAGCAGAGCACGCAATCTAGTGATTCCGAAGACTCCAAAGTGATAGAGGCATCTTTTCTTTTCCAACTATGTCCCAAATAGGTCTAATTATAAGTATATTATATCCTGCATACCCATTATTCTTTGCAATGTTGCTTCCAGGAATTAACCTTCAATGAAACAAGTGAACAGATGGGTGCAGCCGAGGACAGAGAATTAGAACTAACGTCTAGCATGGAAGGGGCACATACAGGGAAGCCTATCCCACTGCATAACAAACCTAAGAAGGCACAAGACTAATGGGTGGCTCCAGAAGGCATGGACAAATCCTTCTATGCCCTGCTTTAGCTACATTTATTTTCTTTGTCATTAATAAATGTTGTCACTTACATCATGATAGATTACGCCTGCACTGGCGATGATTGGTCCGTGATTGAAAATATCATGTCTGAACCAAACGATAAAAGAAATTTAGTGAGCATCGACGACTCACATCTCCAATGAAAACAATTAGAACGTCTATTACTCCCCAAAGAATTTGTTGGCGACGAAGTAAGTATATGTAGCTTTGAGACAAGACCATGCTATTTTAACATGAGTTTCTATTCTCTCCTATGGCTAAGGTGTGCACTTTATATTGCAGATCATAGACGCATACATACATTGCATAAGTGCTAAAGAGCATCTACAGATGAGGTCAGGTGGAAGTGTGTTCTTAGAGAGTGCATGCATCTCTAAGATGATAAAGGAATTTAGCTCTATACGGGATGACACGCCTAGATGGGTATTAAACAGAGCTACAACTTATTTGGAACATGATATGGTCAGTATCAGTTCCATACAAATGTTTTTATAGATGGGACCTAATCTACCAAAAACCATATTTTCAAATATTCATCCCAATTAACATTGAACACTTCCATTGGTACCTAGAAGTTATAAATACCGGGCAGCGATGCATCCAGGTGCTCAACTCGCTAGGCCCAGGAATGAGCCGCAAAGACCTCATCGCTATGGTTAGTCATAAGTCCCGCTAAACCATCTTTTCATAAGACGATTTCTATTATTGTTCGGTTGTGATGCTAATACTTTGTCATTTATTCATTCAACAGCTCAAAGGACTGGAAAATGTATTCGAATATGCATCGCTTCAAGTGGAACTAGAAACTGATAAGTTGAAAGACTTAAACATCTCAGCATGGCCAAGGGAAGAGTGTATTAAGAGCACACTGCAAAAAGACGGATATACCTTCTAACTCAAAGGCTCAAACTAGTCAACATTATGTGTTTTTTGTATTTCCCCATTAGTTGCATCACAAAAGAAGTTTCTCACAATTAAGAATAAATGTGCACATGTCAAAATATACAAGCTGAAAGGATACGCACAATTAAGAAAAATTGACTTACAGTATACCACAATTTGATGTTTACTGGAAATATCCAGCTTGGAGATATTTAGAAGCGCTGCCCGTGTGTTCCTCCACTGCATGTTTAATTAAGTTAACTGGAAATGTTTCTTTTAATTTAGATTAACCAAAAAAGGTTTCAGTTAATCAGTTGACATAAAAAGGTTTCAGTTAATCAGTTTGGGTACAGATTTAGTCATTGAACCAATTATGACCAGCAAATCATTAAACTTTAGTCTCAATATCTGAATTTCTATCTCTGGACCATGTGGCGGCAAGCAAGAAAATTAAATTGGTAAACAGTACAGTGTCCAACTGTTGGTGTACAAAAAGAGGGGTACACTTTTTGTACCCCTATAACTGTGCACGGGCAGTCTGAGCCACGGGCACCACCACACCAAGCAAGGCAAGGGAGGTGAGCCAGGGTAAGACCGAAGCTCAAGGGAACTAGAACGACGCCAAGGCCAAGACCACGAAGAGCAAAGGGGACGAAGCGGACTCCCCCGGCAAGATCCTTGCCGGGAGACAGTTTTAGCAACCCCGGCAAGACACTTGCCGCGGCAACTCGCCACACGCCTACGGAGCAAATCACCCTTGAGTCCACTGCCCCCAACGGGCAAGGATTCGGGAGACATCCCCGTGGTGGCATGCAGATCTTTGTGAAGACATTCAAGATCAGATACGCGCTATAGAAGATGACGACCCTTGGCGGGATCCCAACCGAGGAAGACCACAAGGCCCCCGGCAAGCGCCTTGCTGGGGATGACAGAAGGCGCCTCGGCAAGACCCTTGCCGGGGACCCGGAAAGGCCCTTGCCGAGGACACCCACAGGGCCACCATCAGGCCCACGCCGACTAAACCTCCACCACCGTACGCGTGCAGCTGCCGACCCAACCAGCTGGGCAGGCACCTGTGGGGCGGCATGCAGATCTTCGCGAAGACCCACCACTCGCCACCTCAGCCGCCTGCCTACCTACATGGCACCACAGGCATCGCTGGCCAGGGCGCGTGTCGACACAAGAAGGAGCGGCGACAGACGAGACAGGTTTCTCCACCGTCCCCGATAAAGCGAGGACACCTAAGCAAGACGCATTAAATGCGCCTTGTCATGTAATGCAAGGGATAACCTCACAGCACTGTACCCTTTCCACCTCATGTGTGCCACTGTGGCGACCCCTTTTTCTATAAAAGGAGGCCCGAGGCGACCAGGAGAAGGATTCGGCATTTTGGAGCTCCCAACGCCCCAGAGCTAGTTCAAGAACAGGAATATACATCCACCAAAGCAGGAGTAGGGTTTTACGCATCCTCGCGGCCCGAACCTGGATAAACAAACCGTGTACTATTTGTTTGATCCGCTCTTCTCACGACCCCGTGCCCCGCTAACCGTAGTAGGGATTCTTGTGATCCCATACCTGTTGTTCCCACTGACATCTTTGGCGCGCCAGGTAGGGGGTGTAGTTGTGAGAATCGGCTGTAGAAGTTAGTTCGATGCTTCTTCATCGTCATGGCGCCCAAGAAGAAGACGACGGTGGCGGTTGGCCAGTCGGAAGATGGACAGCCCGTCCCGACGCGGGCGAGCAGCGGACCGGTCGCAGAAAGGACCCGTGGCGCTGCTCGCGAACACCAACACCATCCCAGCAGCCGGACTTTGGGAGGCGGCGATGTTTGTGCGCCTGGTAACGGGCCACACGTCGCCAAATCCAAAGGCGGAGCCAGGCCCTCCGCGGGTGGAGCGGGGCCTTCCAAGGTCATCGCCGCCCCGCCCGAAGGCGACGCAAGGGCCTCCAAGACTGCCACGCCGGCGCCAACAGCGCGCTCCTCCCAGGCAGCGCGCGACGAACGGCATAATCACGCCGAAGATCCCGGGCGTCACCGCGGGAAGAGCCCCGAGCACCACCCCCGAGACGTAGAAGACCTGCCCGATCGCTGAGGCGCTGGTGAAAATGGCGTGCGACCACGGGGTCGTGACAGAGCTCCTTCTGACATGGTCAGAAGTCGAAGCGCGTCACGATCCGTGCAGGTTTCGCTGCCACCGATGCCAGCAGAGGCCCTGGCGCGCGCGCAGTTGCTCCTCGACTTTCCTCCCACTACGGGGAAACTCGACGAATGGAGAGCCACCATCCGAAGCCTTGTTGCGGTGGCCAACAAAGACGAACCAAGTCCGTTGGGGCCCCCGGGTCGACGCTCCAATGGAGTCCCGTGCACCAGTGGCAGAAAAGCCGGTGGCGCCGCGACCATGGTGCATTCACCTCTTCCCCATCCGGTACCGCGGACGCCGGCTCGTCGCGACGTCACGGGCGACGACATCTCCATAGCATCATCTGACCCACGGACCCACTATGACCAGCGCCAAGTTCTTCGGGAACGAGCCCATGAAGACGCTCGAACCACTATCGAGCGCCGGCACGGAGCGCGCCACCAGTCAGACAGGCACGCAGGGCCTACTGTGAACCACCCGGCCCCGGAGGGCCCTGGAGGCCTACCTTACGAGGTAGGTTGTCCGGCTTTTACCCGTGAGCTGCGGCAGTTCCAGTGGCCCACTCACCGCACCTTCAAACCTGACGTTGGCGAAAAGTACAACGGCAAGACTCACCCGTCTGAGTTCCTCAGCATCTACACCATCGCGATGCAAGCCACCGGAGCCCGCGACGATAAGGTTCTTGCGAATTACTTTCCATTGGCTCTTAAACCCAACGCCATGTCATGGTTGATGCACTTGCCGGTAGACTCTATTTCCTCCTGGTCGGATTTGTGCCATGAGTTTGTGGGCGCCATTACTAGAGGTCACCAAGCCCATGGCCAAGCAAGCGACCTGCACGTCATTCCCTAGAAGGGACGCGAGAGTCTGCGCAAGTATATACAGAGGTTCAGTCGAGTAGAGTACAATATCCCTGATGTTCATCCTGCCGCCATCATCAGCGCGTTCCATCAGAACGTGCGTAACCGCAAGATGCGCGAAGAACTGGCAATGAACAAGGTGAAAGATGTGGCAGAACTCTATGTTCTTGCTGACAGATGTGCCGGAGCTGAGGAGGGAAGGAAGTACCCCGGCGAAGATGCCGGCGTGGAAACCGACTCCTCAGATGAGGATACTGCCGCCCCGACGAAGAAAGGCCGGCGCCGCAACAGGAAGCGCAAAGGTAAAGCCATGCTTGCCGTCGAGGGATCTGACGACGCCGGCTCCGCCAAGAAAACCAAGGCAGATGACCCCGGCAAGGAAATTGTCGGATGTGTCACCTGCCGGGCCTTGGCGGCTACCGAGAAGCCAGGTAACTCCGACAAGCAATACTGCAAGATCCATCGCACCGAAGGCCATGATCTCCAGAACTGACGACAGGTTGAGCTCCTTGCTGAGAAGCAGAGGGCTGAATATGAGAGGCGGGACAAGGAGAAAGGCCAGGACGATGCTGAGGGGTCCAGCAAGAAGCGTGATGGCTAGGCGGGCCGTCGTGGCAAAGATAAACAGCAGGAGAGGCCCGCCCGGGGCCGTGACAAAAAGCCAGAAGACGATGATCACGAAGAGGACGATGAGTCTGGTGACCAAGAATTTCAGAAAGCTAGATAGGCCATGTGCGTCGATGGTGGCGCCTCGCTACATACCTCTCACCGCTAGCTTAAACAGTGGGCGCGTGAGATTACAGCGGCAGAGCCGTCGTTTGATGCCCAAAGGCCGCTGAAGTGGTCCAGCACACCTATCATTTTCGACACTGAGGATCACCCTGATCGCACTACTGCAGTCGGGTGCTTGCCATTGTTGGTTTCACCAACAATACGCAACCTCAAGGTGACAAAGATGCTAGTCGATGGCGGGGCCGGTCTGAACTTAATCTCGCCCGCCATGATCGAGAAATTGCAGATTCCTGATGAAGACCTCGAAGAGACGGGCACGTTTCAGGGGGTCAACCCGGGAAGAAGTCAACCAAAGGGAAAGGTCACGTTGCCCGTGACTTTTGGGAGTGATCTGAACTACAGGACAGAAAGGATTGTGCTCGACGTTGCCAAGATCCCCTTGCCTTACAACGGGATCTTGGCCGCCCAGCGCTAGCCAAGTTCATGGCGGCGTCACATTACGCCTACAACACCCTGAAGATGCCAGGGCCTGTGACGATCATCACCGTCCCATCAGAGAAGAAGGATGCGCTAATTTGCGCTGACCAACTCTACCAACAAGCAGTTGCAGCAGCCGCCACTGCTAAGGCGCTTGCTCCTGCCGCTGGAGCCCCGGGAAGGCAAAAGAAGAAGACCGGTGAGACCTCAGGCACCCACTCCGGCAAGCGCACCTCTTCGGAGTGTAGCACTCCCGTCGAGGACGTGCCAGACAGCTCCACCGACAGAAACAAGAAGTCCAGGGCCACACCGCCGGGAACCAAGAAGGTTTTTATCAAGGAGGACGGCACGGGAGGAGCTTTTACCATAAGCTCCACCCTTGAAGACAAATAGGAAGACGCGCTCGTCACCTTCCTGCGGGCGAATGTCGATGTGTTTGCATGGCAAGCATTTGACATCCCCAGCGTTCCCAGGGAGGTGATTGAGCACCACCTTGTTGTCTGTCCTCACGCACGGCCCGTCAAGCAGAAGGTCAGAAAGCAAGCTTTGGAACGACAAGAGTTCATCACAGAGGAGATCTGGAAACTGGAAGCAGCGGGTTTGGTAAGAGGAGTGCTCCATCCAACGTGGTTGGCCAATCCGGTGGTAGTGCGCAAGGCAAATGGGAAGTGGAGGCTGTGTATTGATTACACAGATATCAATAAGGCTTGTCCCAAAGACCCCTTCCCGTTGCCGCGCATCGACCAGATTGTTGACTCCACAGCTGGGTGTGATCTGTTATCATTCCTCGATGCCTACTCCGGCTATCACCAGATCTTCATGACAAGAGAAGGCGAAGAGAAAACGGCAATCATCACCCCATGTGGTACGTATTGTTTTATACGAATGCCTTTCGGGTTGAAGAGTGCTGGTTCAACGTTTGCAAGGGCGGTCCAGAGTGGTTTTGAACCCCAGCTCCATAGAAATATGGAAGCTTATATGGATGATATAGTGGTCAAAACCAAGAACAGGGCAACCCTTATATCGGATTTACAAGAAACATTTGCAAACCTACGCAAGATCAATCTCAAGTTGAACCCTGAGAAGTGCGTCTTCAGCGTCCCGTCCAGCAAGCTTCTCGGGTTCTTTGTGTCACAGGGTGGGATAGAGGCCAATCCGGACAAGATCAAAGCTATAGAGCAGATTAAAGCACCCAAGCGAGTCAAGGATGTGTGTCGGCTTGCTGGTTGCGTTGCCGCCATGAGCAGGTTCATTTCCAAGTCCGCCGAGTGCACCCTTCCCTTTTTCAAGATTTTGAAAAAGGCGGGCCCGATGGAGTGGATGCCAGAAGCCGAAGCAGCATTGCAAGATTTGAAGAGGTACCTCTCCTCCGCGCCAATACTAGTTGCGCCTAGGCCACAGGAACCGTTGCTGCTATACCTGGCGGCAACGAACCAGGTGGTCAGCGCTGCACTAGTGGCACAAAGAGAAATTGATGACGAGGTAATAGCAGCGACGGAGCCCGATGCCACCGATGCAGAGACGACACAGCCAGTTGGAGTGCCGCCGAAGAAGAAAATGATGCAGCACCCAGTCTACTTTGTTAGTTCCCTCCTGCAGGGAGCTAGATCAAGGTACTCTGGTGTGCAGAAACTGCTCTTCGACCTTCTTATGTCCTCGAGGAAGCTACGTCACTACTTCCAGGCGCACGAAATCACTATCGTCACTCGCCTCCCTCTGCAACGGATATTGCACAATCCAGACGCAACAGGAAGAATCGTAGAGTGGGCACTGGAACTGTCCAGCTTTCGCCTCAAGTTTGAGAGTACCTCGACGATTCAAAGCCGAGTCCTGGCGGAGTTCATTGCAGAATGGACCGCGATGCCTGACGAAGAAGCCCAAGAGACTGCTCTCCCCGGCAAGGAGGCAAGTTGCGACTGGATCATGTACTTTGATGGAGCTTTCTCCTTACAGGGCGCCGGGGCTAGCGTACTGCTTGTCGCGCCCACCGGAGAGCACCTCAAGTACGTGATCTAGATGCACTTCCCCAGGGAGGTGTCAACAAACAATACGGCTGAGTACGAAGGGCTGCTTGCCGGTCTTAGGATCGCGGCGGACCTCGGAATCAAGAAACTCGTCGTCAGTGGCGACTCGCAACTTGTCGTCAAACAAGTCAACAAGGATTATCAGAGCCTGTTGATGAAGGCCTACGTCGATGAAGTGAGAAAGCTAGAAGAGCGTTTTGACGGTATATAGGCAGAATACGTTCCCCGAGCTGAGAATGACATCGCCGATTACCTGTCAAAACGCGCTGCCCTCAAGCTACCTGTGGAACCAGGTACCTTTGTGCTTCGGCTAACTCAGCCATCCGTTGATCCATCAACAGAGCAGAACAAGAGGAGAAAATCAGGGCCCGGCAAGTACTTTTCCGCCGAGCTCCCCGAAGCCGCCGGCAAGGATGTTGCCGGAGACACTGAGCCCGCCACAGGACAGCTAGCTCCGACAGAGCATCAAGCTCTTGCTGTGGAGACAGCCGCTCCTATGGCGGAGGAAATGCCTTTAGTCCTCGCCGTCGAGCCCCAGGCTCCAGCGTGGGCACAACATACCGTCCGATTCCTCCAAACAGGGGAACTTCCTGAGGAGCAGGAAGAAGCGGAAAAATTAGCCCGTTGCTCTACTATGTACCAGTTCGTCGATGACGTCCTGTACAGAAAGAGGCCGAACGGCGTGAAATTGAAGTGTATCCCTCGAGAGGAAGGACTGGGGTTGTTGGCGGAGATACATGGAGGCATATGTGGATCCCACATCGGGTCAAGGGCCCTTGCCAGCAAAGCATTTCGGCAAGGCTTCTTCTGGCCCGCCGCCCTCCAGGATGCGACGACACTAGTCACCAGGTGTGAAGCGTGTCAGTTCCATTCAAAGAAGCTTCATCAGCCAGCTCCCTTCAAACCATTCCTCTCTCCTGGCCTTTCTCGGTCTGGGGGCTCGACATACTGGGCCCTTTCCCCCGTGCTGTCGGGGGCTTTGAGTACTTCTACGTTGCAATCAATAAGTTCACAAAGTGGCCAGAAGTGGAAGCAGTGAGGAAGGTCACAGCACAGTCAGCCGTCAAGTTCTTCAAAGGACTGGTGTGCCGTTTTGGTGTACCCAATAGGGTTATCACCGACAACGGCACGCAGTTCACAAGCCACACCTTCATGCAATATATTCAAGACCTCGGCAGCAAGGTCTGTTTCACTTCCATTGCTCACCCACGAAGCAATGGTCAAGCTGAGAGGGCAAATGCTCAAGTACTGCGAGGCCTGAGAACAAAGACCTTTGACAGACTGCACAAGAGTGGAAGGCGTTGGATTGATGAATTGCCGGCGGTTCTTTGGTCAATCAGAGCGGCACCAAATCGAGCCACCAGCCAAACACCCTTTGCCCTGGTGTACGGGGCAGAAGCAGTTCTCCCCACAGAACTCATATACGGGTCACCTCGATTACTCGCTTATGACGAGCTTGAGCAAGAGCAATTGCGACAAGATGACGCAACACTCGTTGAGGAAGATCGTCTTCGGGCGGCTATGAGAGCAGCGCGCTACCAGCAAGCCTTGCGCCGCTACCATAGCCACAAGGTTCATGCCCGAAGCTTTGAGGAAGGCGACCTTGTTCTTCGGCGCGTTTAATCGGCCAAGAATTCCAACAAGTTGACGCCAAAGTGGGAAGGCCCTTATCGGGTAGTCCGCCTAGAGACCGAAGATGCCGTTCCGGCCAGTAACTCCTGGAAGATTGAGCATCTTCGCAAGTTTTACCTGTGAGGCGCGGCTTGCCGGGCCCCCCGGCAAGCCACCTTTTGTACGAGCCTTGCCGATGACGCATGTAACCCTTTGTACAAAGCCAGGCGCAGACCCTGAGCATAAATACATGAAGCGCTGGCGCCCTAAGTTATAGCATGCATGCTAGGTCGAGTCTCGTCCTTGGTTAGGGTTGATAGTGCTTAGTGGCGACTAACCCCTAGCTTAGAGGTCGAGTGTGCGTCTCTTTGTCTTTCTTTTGTCTTCCTTGGTTCACAGGACACACAGATATCCTTGCCAAATGTAGGATCGAAAGTATGTCTAGAGGGGGGGTGATTAGACTACTTGACCAAATAAAAACTTAACCTTTTCCCAATTTTAGTTCTTGGCAGATTTTAGCTATTGTAGGACAAGTCAAGCAATCATCACACAATTCAAGCAAGCATGCAAAGAGTATATTGGAAGCGGAAAGTAAAGCATGCAACTTGCAAGAATGTAAAGGGAAGGGTTTGGAGAATTCAAACGCAATTGGCGACACGGATGTTTTTCCCGTGGTTCGGATAGGTGGTGCTATCCTACATCCACGTTGATGGAGACTTCAACCCACGAAGGGTAACGGTTGCGCGAGTCCACGGAGGGCTGCACCCACAAAAGGTAACGGTTGCGCGAGTCCACGAAGGGCTCCACCCACGAAGGGCTCCACCCACGAAGGGTCCACGAAGAAGCAACCACCCACAAAGGGTCCACGAAGAAGCAACCTTGTCTATCCCACCATGGCCATCCCCCACGAAGGACTTGCCTCACTAGCGGTAGATCTTCACGAAGTAGGCGATCTCCTTGCCCTTACAAACTCTTTGGTTCAACTCCACAATCTTGTCGGAGGCTCCCAAGTGACACCTAGCCAATCTAGGAGACACCACTCTCCAAGAAGTAACAAATGGTATGTAGGTAATGAACTCCTTGCTCTTGTGCTTCAAATGATAGTCTCCCCAACACTCAACTCTCTCTCATAGGATTTGGATTTTGTGGAAAGAATATTTGAGTGGAAAGCAACTTGGGAAAGGCTAGAGATCAAGATTCATATGGTAGGAATGGAATATCTTGGTCTCAACACATGAGTAGGTGGTTCTCTCTCAGAACATATGAGTTGGAATTGTGTATGTGTTCTGATGGCTCTCTCCACAAATGAAGAGGAGGTGGAGGGGTATATATAGCCTCCACACAAAATCCAACCGTTACACACAGTTTTCCAATCTCGGTGGGACCGAATCAACAAACTCGGTCGGACCGAAAAGGTAAACCTAGTGACCGTTAGAGATTTTCGGTGGGACTGACATGCAACTCGGTAGGACCGATATGGTTAGGGTTTGGGCATAACGTAATCTCGATGAGACCGATTACACAAACTCGGTGAGACCCATTTTGGTAATTAGCTAACCAGAGAGTTGGTCAGGCAAACTCGGTGGGACCGATTTGCCCTTTCGGTGAGACCGAAAAGTTACAAAAAGGAAACACTGAATTTACATTGCAATCTCGGTGGGACCGATTCGCTCTTCCGGTGAGACCGAAAAGTTACGAAAGGGAAACAGAGAGTTTGCAATCCCATCTCAGTGAGACCGAGATCCCTATCGGTAGAACCGATTTGCTAGGGTTTGGCAGTGGCTTATGACAAGTGAAACTCGGTGGCGCCGGATAGAAAGAATCGGTATGACCGAGTTTGGCTTAGGGTTTAGGTCATATGTGGATATGGGAAAGTAGTTGAGGGTTTTGGAGCATATCACTAAGCACATGAAGCAAGAGGCTCATTAAGCAACACCTCATCCCTCCTTGATAGTATTGGCTTTTCCTAAAGACTCAATGTGATCTTGGATCACTAAAATATAAAATGAAGAGTCTTGAGCTTTTGAGCTTGAGCCAATCCTTTGTCCTTAGCATTTTGAGGGTTCCACTTTCACATCCATGCCATGCCAATCATTGAGCTTTCCTGAAATAATCATCTTGGAATAGCATTAGCTCAATGAGCTATATGTTGTTATGAATTACCAAAACCACCTAGGGATAGTTGCACTTTCAATCTCCCCCTTTTTGGTAATTGATGACAACATATAGATCAAAGCTTCGACAAATGATAATAAGCATGAAGTATATCGTCACTTTGAGAAGTATGTGACAAGTAAGAGCTCCCCCTAAATTTGTGCATATTTAAAATTTGCTTTGGACTGAAAATGCACAAGGAGTTAGAGTCATGGGTTACTCTTCCATGTCACATACATCTTGGTGGAGCACTTAAAATGATAAGAATGAAATACATGCACTCATCACCAAGAATAGTGAATGATCACATAAGATAGATAAGATGATAATATTAAGCAAACATTAAGTGTAGCTTATGATCAAACACATGATCATCAATGTCTCACAGATAATGACGTAGTATCTCAAGCACTCAAAAGCAAACAAAGTTCGAAAAACCACCAAATAAAGCAAGAGAGAATAGAAGCAACACTCTCTCTGTCGAAGCCTATGATCTATACATTTTCTCCCCCTTTGGCAACAAGTTACCAAAAAGTTCCTAGAAAATGCATAGTGCTAGATCGACGCTCAGGCTTGATCTACTGGTGGTGGTGGAGTCCGGAGCACTCCAAGGACGAAGCCTTCTGTAGACGTGGTCGGAGTCGAGACTGAAGTGGACGCTGGAGCTGGTGGAACTGAGGCTGTAGCTAGTGCAAAAGTGGTGGCTCGGGTGTCATCAACTGGCACTGCATGTGATCTCTGAGCTCTTGGCACTCTGGCAAATGCATCAGTTGTAGTCTTGCCTCTCCTCTCCTGCATGTCATCCTGAAGTTGTTCCACTGCAGACTGAATCTCTGTTACTTTGACATCCAAGTCATAGAACTTTTGTTCCATGATTCTCTCTAAGCTCTGCTGATTCTGAGTGAGGGTGGCCAGTCCTTGCTCAATCCTCAGTGTGGATACAATCAAGTAACCAAGCTGCTCTTGTTTGGTTTTCAAGAAATACTCAGATGCCTCCTCTTGAGTAGGCATCTTGGCAGCTTTCTCCTTCCTCGCCTTCTCCTTCTTTGCTTGTGCTTGTGCAGATGATGGTTCATTCTCATTCATGACAACTTGATTATCTTCAAAATCTGGACGGATGGGCAGGTGTTCCTTGTCCAATAAGTATATGCCCGTGCCCATCTCATATCACAGACTATTGGCTTCTTATCAAGCTGCATTGTCTCATAGAAGTCCTGTTGTTCCTTGGTGTGAAACCTGTAATCCACAGCAGTTCTTCTCCTTGAAGCATACAGGTCTGCTTCTCTCCACTTCCTCAGCCCTGAGTCTCTCCTGAGCTTCATATCCTCAGCCACAGGATGAGCATCGTTGTGGTCTGGGATCTTGGGCTTGAGTTTTTTCAGTACTTGCTCTTCATCGTCTTCTTCTGCAGCTTCAGGCACTGGGGCCTTCTTCTTCTCAGTTGCAGGTATGCTCCTTGTATTTCTCTTTGGTGCAGACTTGGGCTTGGAGGCAGCTTTGGGTGCTTCTTTGGGCTTAGATGTGGCAGCCCCTGATCTTATAGCATCACCCATAAGCTTAGGTGCCTTAGGTGCTGGTGCAGCAACCTCTTCTTCTTCCTCTTCTTCCATGATGGAAGCCTTTCCAAGCACTCTGGCTACGGTCTTCTTGACCCTTTCCTTCCTTTTCTTACCCTCAGCAGCAACTGGCTCTATGGGAGTGGGCTTCTCAGAAATCTTGGTTGAAGCTCTGGCCTTTGGCATAGGCTGCCTACCTGCTGGCCTTTTGATCTTTAAGCCTGGCTTTGTGCCTTGAGCTGAGCCATGTTCCTTCTCAAGCACTACTCTCTTTGAAGTTGCTTCCTCTTCTGCCACATAATCCTCATCCTCTGATTCTGAGGTTCTCTTCTTCCTCTGTCTGGTGGCAGCTTTAGGCAGATTACTAGGAGTACTTCTGCTGCCATCATCTGAAGAACTTGAGGGACTAGTGCCCTCACTCATCTGCACTTGCTCTTCTGACATGTTCTGGCTATCACTTTGGTCTGACATGATGAACAAGCTGACTGCTGACCCTATGAACAGTTTATAGATGAGGTAGAATGGATGAGCATCACAAAATACAGAGATTTTTGCAAAAGAATGACTCAAAATCTTAGTTTTAGTTTCCCACTGAAATCATCTCGGATCTACCGATTTTTAAACTCGGTGATACCGAAGCAGTTTTGGAACCTAAACTAGTGAACTCAGTTGGACCGAGTCACAGTTCGGTGGCACCGAGACTGCTAGGGTTCACAAAGTTCCAAAATCGGTCACACCGATAAGTAATTCTCAGTCAGACCGAGTTTCACTTGTGCAATGGAATAGGCCAAATCGGTGGGACCGAGTTTTTCAACTCAGTGGGTCCGAGATGGTTTCGGCAGAAACCTAAACCTAGAATTTTCGAATCAAACCTAATCTACGAGTGCATTGACTGGATAGGAGTGTTTCGATCGTGGCAAGAATCATGATGATCACAATGTGCTAAGACTCGGATTGGGGAATAGCACAAAGATCGAGTCCATACCCTAGTTCGGTGGAGACTCGCTACGGCGGCAACGGCGGGGTAGAATTCCGTTGACGGCGATAGAGACCAGCGACTGGAGGCGGCTGGCGGCGAGGAGACGATCCGGAGACCACGTTGGCAGAGCAGGCTATCGCGCGGGCGAAGGGGTTCGGAGAAATTTCCAAATTTTTGCCCGTGACTATATATAGCCCGACCCTGTCGGTGTGACCGAGTGGAACGACTCGGTGGCACCGAGATGCAAAACTGTATACAGTTATTGCAACTCGGTGTGACCGAATGGTTCAAATCGGTTGCACCAAGATCGAAAACATAGATCAACTTAATGATCTCGGTAGGACCGAAAGTGGGGTATCGGTCAGACCGAGAATCACAAAGAGGTTTTGGAAGTTTAAGTCTATGATGAATCGGGGACTCCGAGCGCTCGTCACACAGAGTGGTTCGAATCTGACTTGATCAAATTTTGTGATGTAGCATGAATAGAGTTTGAGACGAGAAAAGCATAGATAGCTAGAGGAGGTTCTTAGGCATTCTTGTCCATCCACTTGGCAAAAGGAAATAAAACCAAACAATCAAAACAACAAGTGGATGTCCTCGAATGGGTAAAATATGCAACCAGCATGCTCACACAATAAGATGGCAAATGAAATATGTGACAAGGCATGCACAACCAATTCTAGCATCTATCAAGCAATTTGCGATGACAAGGTCATCTATATATGAGTATATTGACTTAGGAGTCAAGTGAGAACACTTGATCATAGGTCATACTCATCGTTTAAGCTCAAGTAGGGTTACCACTTTTACATAAATCATTGTTGTGTTCATATCTTTAGAGTTGCTTTAGCTCAAGTCTTAGAGTAAAGCTCCCCCTAGATGTGATATCTCCCCTTAGAGGGATGAACTAACCTCGGGTTTTGTCGATGATGACTTCATGTAGATGTTGAAGATGTGGATGCTCAATGTTGATGTAGATCACTTGGAGCTATCCATTTGAGTGAATTGCACTTCCAATACCTACATGGGTTAGTCCCACAAGGAACAAACAAGGATATCCATAGACATAGAGTGATGCACACACAAGATGATGTCCATAAAAACTTTTAGGTTACCTTGTCCCTTGTCTTACCAACAAGAGGGTTTGTGACTCCTTGAACTAGTGCAAGATGTGGAAGTTGATTGCCCTTGTTCTTGCCAAAATGATAAGAGTGAAGTATGTTGGCGGAGTCACCCTCAAGAACTCTCTAGTTCTTCTTCTTTTGGATCCACACCATCTTGATGGGAATCCTTGGAGTTGTAGTCGTACTTGATGAAGTGGAACTTGAAGTAGTCTTGGGAATCCACTTGACTGAGGTCTTAGGAGCTTCTTCAAATGCATCAATTTCCTCTTGAAGCTTGTCCTTGCCTTTTTGCTTGTAGTCTTGTGGTGGAAGATCATCTTGAGCTTGTGTCCCCTTGAAAGAAGTATCATACTTCTCTTGTTGAGGAACAAACTTTGTCTTGGGGTATTGATCTTCTTCCCACTCAACTCCATTGGCATTGAACTTTTGTTCAAAACCAACACCTTGATTCTTTCAGTGCATTCCTTGCTTGCGCACAATTTCCTCGAATTGCTTACTCCCGGCAAGGATTTTGTACACTCCTTTCTCTATAATTCCCTTCAATAAGCTATTTTCTTGCTCAAGTGTAACTTGGCTAAGAGAATCATTAGTGGAATCAAGAGAACTACTAGAAGCAACAATATTGGATTTAGCATGATCATTGTTACTGCTAGAGGAAGAATCTTTCTTGTTCTTGTTACTAGACTTGACTTGAGGCATGTAAGTGGATAAGAGTAAACGCTTGCCAATGTAAGAAGAACTTTTCTTGCGGATATCATCATTGATTGCTTTTAGGAACTCATGCTCTTGCTCAAGATTGAGCTTTTCAAAGCATAATTTCTCATGAGCTCTTAAAAGTTCTCGATGATCTTCGAAGACAGTTTCATCAGCTAACTTAAGAGTGTTTAGTTATTTAGTTAGAACCTCAATCTTCTCCTTATCATTGTCATTCGTTTTATCTTGATTAGCATGATTAATTGACGTTTCATCATAGTATTCATCACTAGAGTTGTCAACAAGCAAATCATCACCTAACAAGTCATCTTCATCACTATTGAAATCAACATACTCGGGTTGTGTTACCTTAGGACCTTTGGCCATGAAGCATCTTCCAATTCCTTCATTTGGTGAGTCAAAATGTCGTAGGAGTTGGTTGACACAAGTGCTAGACCGGCAACACCTTCATCTTGAGTATCTTCGGAGTCAAAGTGATAACTTCTCTCGGAGTGGCTGTCGGAGTCGGAGCCGGATACCCATTCACCAACATGAGCTTGATGTCTTCGTTTTGTGTAGCTCCTTGATGATTTTCCTTCCTTTCCGAATCCTTGCTTCTCCGTGAGTATCTTCGTTCATAACAATCATCTCTACTCCTTCTCTCTCTTGGTGGTGATTCTTTGCTTCTTCTTTTTGGAGAATCTTCTCTTCTCTTGTAGGGAGCCGTACACTCATTGGAATAGTGTCCGGGTCTTCCACAACTGTAGCAGTTTCGCTCTCGACTAGAAGATCTTTTGTCATTGTAGGACCTTGACTTGAAGCTTCTATCTTTGCTTCTACTCTTGTAGAACTTGTTGAAGTTCTTCACCATTAAGCTCAATTCTTCATTGAAGTTTTGTTTCTCACTTGATTATGTAGGGGCTTCACATGAGGCTTTGTAGGCACCACTTGATTTGTTGTGAAGTTCCTCTTTATCCTTAAGTGACATCTCATGAGCAACAATTCTTCCAATCACCTCCGTTGGCTTGAGATCTTTGTAATTGGGTATCATTTGGATCAATGTGCACACGGTATCATATTTTCCATCCAAGGCTCTTAGAATCTTCTTGATGATGAATCTATCGGTCATCTCTTCACTTCCAAAGCCGGCAATCTCATTTGTGATGAGTGCAAGCCTAGAGTACATTTCAGCGACACCTTCACCATCCTTCATTTTGAACTTGTCAAGTTGACTTTGAAGCACATCCAACTTGGATTCCTTAACGGAGTCGGTACCTTCGTGCATATCAATCAAAGTGTCCCAAATTTCCTTTGCATTCTCAAGACGGCTGATTTTGTTGAATTCTTCGGGGCACAATCCGTTGAAGAGAATATCATAAGCTTGAGCATTGTATTGCAACATCTTCAACTCATCCGCGGTAGCTTCACGGTTTGGTTCTTTCCCATCAAAGAAGTCACCTTGCAAACCAACACACACAATAGCCCAAACGTCGGGGTTATGTCCAAGAATATGCATTTTCATTTTATGCTTCCAACTAGCAAAGTTAGTACCATCAAAGTAAGGACCTCTACGGTGATAATTTCCCTCGCTAGACGCCATACTCTCCTAGGTTGTGAAACCAAGGCTATGACCACCAAAAGTTATGGAGATCAAAGCAAATGGAGACCAAAGCTCTGATACCACTTGTAGGATTGAAAGTATGTCTAGAGGGGGGTGATTAGACTACTTGACCAAATAAAAACTTAACCTTTTCCGAATTTTAGTTCTTGGCAGATTTTAGCTATTGTAGGACAAGTCAAGCAATCATCACACAATTCAAGCAAGCATGCAAAGAGTATATTGGCAGCGGAAAGTAAAGCATGCAACTTGCAAGAATGTAAAGGGAAGGGTTTGGAGAATTCAAACGCAATTGGAGACACGGATGTTTTTCCCGTGGTTCGGATAGGTGGTGCTATCCTACATCCACGTTGATTGAGACTTCAACCCACAAAGGGTAACGGTTGCGCGAGTCCACGGAGGGCTCCACCCACAAAGGGTAACGGTTGCGCGAGTCCATGAAGGGCTCCACCCACGAAGGGTCCACGAAGAAGCAACCACCCACAAAGGGTCCACGAAGAAGCAACCTTGTCTATCCCACCATGGCCATCACCCATGAAGGACTTGCCTCACTAGCGGTAGATCTTCACGAAGTAGGCGATCTCCTTGCCCTTACAAACTCCTTGGTTCAACTCCACAATCTTGTCGGAGGCTCCCAAGTGACACCTAGCCAATCTAGGAGACACCACTCTCCAAGAAGTAACAAATGGTGTGTAGGTAATGAACTCCTTGCTCTTGTGCTTCAAATGATAGTCTCCCCAACACTCAACTCTCTCTCATAGGATTTGGATTTTGTGGAAAGAAGATTTGAGTGGAAAGCAACTTGGGAAAGCCTAGAGATCAAGATTCATATGGTAGGAATGGAATATCTTGGTCTCAACACATGAGTAGGTGGTTCTCTCTCAGGACATATGAGTTGGAATTGTGTATGTGTTATGATGGCTCTCTCCACGAATGAAGAGGAGGTGGAGGGGTATATATAGCCTCCACACAAAATCCAACCGTTACACACAGTTTTCCAATCTCGGTGGGACCGAATCAACAAACTCGATCAGATCGAAAAGGTAAACCTAGTGACCGTTAGAGATTTTCGGTGGGACTGACATGCAACTCGGTAGGACCGATATGGTTAGGGTTTGGGCATAAAGTAATCTCGGTGAGACCGATTACACAAACTCGGTGAGACCGATTTTGGTAATTAGCTAACCAGAGAGTTGGTCACGCAAACTCGGTGGGACCGATTTGCTCTTTCGGTGAGACCGAAAAGTTACAAAAAGGAAACACTGAATTTACATTGCAATCTCGGTGGGACCGATTCGCTCTTCCGGTGAGATCGAAAAGTTACGAAAGGGAAACAGAGAGTTTGCAATCCCATCTCGGTGAGACCGAGATCCCTATCGGTAGAACCGATTTGCTAGGGTTTGGAAGTGGCTTATGACAAGTGAAACTCGGTGGCGCCGGATAGAAAGAATTGGTATGACTGAGTTTGGCTTAGGGTTTAGGTCATATGTGGATATGGGAAAGTAGTTGAGGGTTTTGGAGCATATCACTAAGCACATGAAGCAAGAGGCTCATTAAGCAACACCTCATCCCTCCTTGATAGTATTGGCTTTTCCTAAAGACTCAATGTGATCTTGGATCACTAAAATATAAAATGAAGAGTCTTGAGCTTTTGAGCTTGAGCCAATCCTTTGTCCTTAGCATTTTGAGGGTTCCACTTTCACATCCATGCCATGCCAATCATTGAGCTTTCCTGAAATAATCATCTTGGAATAGCATTAGCTCAATGAGCTATATGTTGTTATGAATTGCCAAAACCACCTAGGGATAGTTGCACTTTCACCAAACCACTTGGGAAAAAAAGAGGAACAGACAAGCATCTAGGCCTCGGCAAGCCAGTATTGCCGGGGGCTGCAAGAGCAAAGATTCACCCACGGCAAACCAGGGTTGCCGGGGACTGCAACTTCAGATAAGTTCTTCATCCCTTATCATGCATTCCATTATGGACTGAGGTATGTGAAACCTCGTTTTTCCCTAAGCTACCGTGCTCCCCTAACTCTAGGCCCTAGGGCTCGTTTCTGGGGCCAGGTTTGGTCGTAGTCGCGGCAGCAAAAGGATGAAACAAGGAGCCTAAACCCGCCTCATCCCTGCCTCCACCAAAGGCGTGAGAAAGGTCGAGCGAAGTGGGGAGACGGCAACGCCTGTTGACGGGCGAGGAAATGTTTATCTTGGAGATATCAAGGATTTACTCCTTGTCGTGGGTTCCACCCGCAAACAAATGACCCGGCAAGCATCCCTTTTTCATTAAAAACATTCCACTCAGGTACAGTCCATAGGGAATGAAAAACATGAATGATGGGATTACAAGTTTTAAATTCAACAAAGGCCCGAAGGCTTACAAACTAAAAAGAGATAAGGTGCCCGTAATCCCTTTCTTGTCCCTTTCCTCAGGAGGCAGGTCAAAGAGGCGAGAAGGGCAAAAGGAGCACCTAGGCGAGCTACGGGTGGCAGAAGACGCAGAGAGAACATCTCGGTGGCCGTCCGAAGGCTGGATGGTGATGGCGGCGCCGGAAGCAGAGCTCGAAGACGAGGCGGCATGACATCAGCACGCGTCGAAGGCGTCGGTGCCCGTGTACTTCGACTTGACGGCCTTGCCGCTCGCCCTCTTCCTCTTCCGCAGCCTCCCAACGCTAGCCGCCCAAGGAGACGACCCCGAGAAGTTCAAGGAGCCGATGACACGGATGATGGGGTCGTCGGTGCCGCACGGAGCGGCACCCGACACCTAGTCGGACCCGTCATCCTGCCTCCTACCGCCCTCGTTGTCGCTGCCGCTGTCCTCCTCGTCACTCCCGCCCGAGGAGGAGTCTTCACTATCAGAAGAGCTCTCCACACAGCACCTTGTACGGGTCCCAAAGAGCCCGAAGACCTTGACGGAGAGAAGGCCACCCTCCATCAGCTTAAAATGGAGAGTGAGCCCCTCCATCAAGCTATGGATATGAGAAAACGTCTTCCATCCCCGACGAAGATACATCACGTGAGGAGCGGGGAAGTCGACGCGGACCCGCGTGCCACTGATCCCGCGGCCCCTCATATGCAGCCGCAATGACTCCGGTAGATCCAGCTCCATCTCCCGCGCAAATGTAGTCGGGAGACGAAGGCGACGGCGCGGCGGCCGGCGCAGCCTGACAAAGAACTCACAAGGGTCATCCCCAACATGGCCCTCCATTGGAGGAGGAGCTACTGGCGGAGGCGAGGCCGGCGCGCCACCCCGTCCTCCTCTTCCCCGAGCGCCCCAGCCTCGCCCACGGCCTCGCCCCTCCCCATTCCCCTCGCAGCTGGATCTACCACCGCAGGCGCGGGAGAAGGAGGGACGCATTGTCGAGCGGCGACCCTCGCCGCCACCGTTGAAGGACCGGGATTCCCTCTCTCCATGATGGATGGAAGGGAGGAGCATAAGCTGAAGGAAGAAGAAGATGAAAGAATGCGGGACACCATCCCCCCCTCCCGCTCTTTATAAAGGATCGGGGTTGGGGCTCGGCCGCCCCGCTCGGCCAATCGAGATACGGAAGGCGCAGGGAGCCAGGACCGACCTGCCGCCCCACCAGCGACGGCCCGGTTTCCCGCCTCCGCCGTTTGCCACCCCAGGTGCATGGGAGACATGTGGCGGATGTGCAAAACCGAGGGGATAGGTGAGACGACCTCTCCCCACCCCGTGATCGTGGGGACTGGACGCCTTGAAGACCGCGCCTCAGCCCCATTCAGTAAATGGGCCGTGCCTCCACGCCACCCTCCGTTTATGGGGAAGGCGTGAACTGCCCGTTTACTACAACGTGACGCATGCGTGCAGAGACCAACCCCACGCATGCTGCCCATGTCACGCCCACCTACCCACATCGCGGCACGCGCCGGAGTCGTGGGAAGCGTAGCGCGCGAAGAATCTTACCGCGATAAAAATCGCCCTGCCTGCCCGCGCACCGTTTCTGGGCCTGGCCCAACAACGTGTTGCGCTTATGTGTGGCCCAGGCCCGGGGGCTCCTGTCGGTGTACAAAAAGAGGGGTACACTTTTTGTACCCCTATAACTGTGCACGGGCAGTCTGAGCCACGGGCACCACCACACCAAGCACGGCAAGGGAGGTGAGTCAGGTAAGATCGTAGCTCAAGGGAACTAGAATGACGCCAAGGCCAAGACCACGAAGAGCAAAGGGGACGAAGCGGACTCCCCCGGCAAGATCCTTGCCGGGAGACAGTTTTAGCAACCCCGGCAAGACCCTTGCCGCGGCAACTCACCCCACGCCTACGGAGCAAACCACCCTTGAGTCCATTGCCCCCATGGGGCAAGGATTCAGGAGACATCCCCGTGGTGGCATGCAGATCTTTGTGAAGACATTCAAGATCAGATACGCGCTATAGAAGATGACGACCCTTGGCGGGATCCCAGCCGAGGAAGACCACAAGGCCCCCAGCAAGCGCCTTGCCGGGGATGACAGAAGGTGCCGGGGCCCCGGCAAGGCCCTTGCCGAGGACACCCACAGGGCCACCATCAGGCCCACGCCGACTAAACCTCCACCACCGTACGCGTGCAGCTGCCGAGCCAACCAGCTGGGCAGGCACCTGCGTGGCGGCATGCAGATCTTCGTGAAGACCCACCACTGCGCCACCTCAGCTACCTACCTACCTACATGGCATCACAGGCATCGCTGGCCAGGGTGCGTGTCGACACAAGAAGGAGCAGCGACGAACGAGACAGATTTCTCCCCCGTCCCCGATAAAGCGAGGACACCTAAGCAAGACGCATTAAATGTGCCTTGTCATGTAATGCGAGGGATAACCTCGCAGCACTGTACCCTTTCCACCTCTTGTGTGCCACTGTGGTGACCCCTTTTTCTATAAAAGGAGGCCCGAGGCGACCAGGAGAAGGATTCGTCTTTTTGGAGATCCCAACGCCCCAGAGCTAGTTCAAGAACAGGAATATACATCCACCAAAGCAGGAGTAGGGTTTTACGCATCCTCGCGGCCCGAACCTGGATAAAAAAACTGTGTACTATCTATTTGATCCGCTCTTCTCATGACCCCGCGCCTTGCTGACCGTAGTAGGGATTCTTGTGATCCCATAGGTGTCGTTCCCACCGACACCAACTGATTCAACACTAGAGTCTGACAGTGATAGCACCAAGCGAAATTCAGTAATTATGACCAGGAAATCATTAAACTTAGTCTGAATATCTCAATTCTATCTCTGGACCATGTGGCTGCAAAGCAAATTAAATTGGTAAACAGTGCAATGCCTATCTCATTGAACACTAGGGCTTGAGAGCAATTAGATTCAGTCAAGCATGCAAGTGAATCTAGAGTAGCAAAAAATCAGGGAACCAGACCTATGAAATCAAAATGAGAGAGAGGTAGAGGGAGGCTTGACCTTGGGTTGCTGCTGCCCCATGGCTGGGTGAGTTGGAGGCTGGCTGCATCCATTGGCGTGTTGTGGTCTCCTGCAGCCCGGCACGAACACCGACGGAGCACAAGGTGTGAAGAACCCACATACACAACTGTAGAATTGAATCAAATAGAGAGGGGAGGCGGGAGGTGGCGCACTTTAGCCTTGAGTTGTTGCTGCTCAAAATCCATGGATGGGTGTCTTCATCCTCCTCTCTGTGCATAGAGTCGAGTTGCTGCATGCGTGAGGCAGAAAAGTGTTGGGGAACGTAGCAATTTAAAAAAAACCTACGCACATGCAAGATCATGGTGATGCATACCAACGACAGGGAAGAGTGTTGTCCGCGTACCCTCGTAGACCGTAAGCGGAAGCGTTACGACAATGCGGTTGATGTAGTCGTACATCTTCACGATCGACCGATCTAGCACCGAAGGTACGGCACCTCCGTGATATGCACACGTTTAGCTCGGTGACGTCCCACGGACTCACGATCCAATAGAGCTTCGAGGGAGAGTTTTGTTAGCACGACGGCGTGATGACGGTGATGATGAAGCTACCGGAACAGGGCTTCGCCTAAGCACTGCTATGATATGACCGAGGTGGATTATGGTGGAGGGGGGCACCGCACACGGCTAAAAGATCAATGATCAACTTGTGTGTCTATGGGGTGCCCCCCTCCTCCGTATATAAAGGAGTGGAGGAGGGGGAGGGCTGGCCCTCCTATGGAGTGCCCCATGGGGAGTCCTACTCCCCCCGGGAGTAGGATTCCCCCCTTCCCTAGTTGGACTAGGAGTGGAAGGAAGGGGGAGCAAGGAGTAAGGAAAGCGGGGGCCGGCCCCGCTCCCAATTCGGATTGGGCTTGGGGGCGGCGCGCCCCCTCCTTTGCTCCTTTCCCCTCTCTCCCACTAAGGCCCAATAAGGCCCATATACCTCCCGGGGAGTTCCGGTAAACTCCCAGTGCTCCAGTATACTCCCGATCTCACCCGGAACCATTCCGATGTCCAAACATAGTCGTCCAATATATCGATCTTTATGTCTCGACCATTTTGAGACTCCTCGTCATGTCCATGATCATATCTGGGACTCCGAACTACCTTCGATACATCAAAACACATAAACTCATAATACCGATCGTCACCGAACGTTAAGCGTGCGGACCCTACGGGTTCGAGAACTATGTAGACATGACCGAGACTCATCTCCGGTCAATAACCAATAGTGGAACCTAGATGCTCATATTGGTTGCTACATATTCTACGAAGATCTTTATCGGTCAAACCGCATAGCAACATACGTTGTTCCCTTTGTCATCAGTATGTTACTTGCCCGAGATTCGATCGTTGGTATCTCAATACCTAGTTCAATCTCGTTACCGTCAAGTCTCTTTACTCGTTCCGTAATGTTACATCCTGTAACTCACTCATTAGCTATATTGCTTGCAAGGCTTATTGTGATGTACATTACCGAGAGGGCCCAGAGATACCTCTCCGACAATCGGAGTGACAAATCCTAATCTTGATCCATGCCAATTCAACAAACACCATCGAAGACACCTGTAGAGCACCTTTATAATCACCCAGTTACGTTGTGACGTTTGGTAGCACACAAAGTGTTCCTCCGGTATTCGAGAGTTGCATGATCTCATAGTTATAGGAACATGTATAGTTATGGAGAAAGCAATAGCAACAAACTAAACGATCATCGTGCTAAGCTAACGGATGGGTCAAGTCATTCACATCATTCTCTAATGATGTGATCCCATTAATCAAATGACAACTCATGTCTATGATTAGGAAACATAACAATCATTGATTCAACAAGCTAGTCAAGTAGAGGCAAACTAGTGACACTCTCTTTGTCAATGTATTCACACATGTACTAAGTTTACGGTTAATACAATTCTAGCATGAATAATAAACATTTATCATGATATAAGGAAATATAAATAACAACTTTATTATTGCCTCTAAGGCATATTTCCTTCAGTCTCCCACTTGCACTAGAGTCAATAATCTAGATTACATTGTAATGATTCTAACACCCATGGAGTCTTGGTGTTGATCATGTTTTGCTCGTGAGAGAGGCTTAGTCAACGGGCCTGCAACATTCAGATCCGTATGTATGTTGCAAATCTCTATGTATCTCTCCTTGACTTGATCACGGATGGAATTGAAGTGTCTCTTGATGTGCTTGGTTCTCTTGTGAAATTTGGATTCCTTTGCCAAGGTAATTGCACCAGTATTGTCACAAAACATTTTCATTGGACCCGATGCACAAGGTATGACACCTAGATCGGATATGAACTCCTTCATCCAGACTCCTTCACTTGCTGCTTCCGATGCAGCTATGTATTCCACTTCACACGTAGATCCCGCCACGACGCTCTGCTTGGAACTGCACCAACTGACAGCTCCACCATTTAATAAAAACATGTACCCGGTTTGTGACTTAGAGTCATCCGGATCAGTGTCAAAGCTTGCATCGACGTAACCGTTTACGATGAGCTCTTTGTCACCTCCATATACAAGAAACATATCCTTAGTCCTTTTCAGGTATTTCAGGATGTTCTTGACTGCTGTCCAGTGATCCACTCCTGGATTACTTTGGTACCTCCCTGCTAAACTTATAGCAAGGCACACATCAGGTCTAGTACACAGCATTGCATACATGATAGAGCCTATGGCTGAAGCATAGCGAACACCTTTCATTTTCTCTCTATCTTCTGCAGTGGTCAGGCATTGAGTCTGACTCAACTTCACGCCTTGTAATACAGGCAAGAACCCTTTCTTTGCTTGATCCATTTTGAAATTCTTCAAAACTTTATCAAGGTATGTGCTTTGTGAAAGTCCAATCAAGCGTCTTGATCTATATCTATAGATCTTGATGCCCAATATATAAGTAGCTTCACTGAGGTCTTTCATTGAAAAATTCTTATTCAAGTATCCTTTTATGCTATTCGGAAATTCAGTATCATTTCCGATCAACAATATGTCACTCACTTTCTTGTAAATACAGGCTTCTCCAAAAGTCTGTATAAAACCATATGCTTTGATCACACTATCAAAGCGTATATTCCAACTCCGAGAGGCTTGCACTAGTCCATAAATGGATCGCTGGAGCTTGCACACTTTGTTAGCACCTTTTAGATCGACAAAACCTTCTGGTTGCATCATATACAACTCTTCTTTAAGATATCCATTAAGGAATGCAGTTTTGACATCCATTTTCCAAATTTCATAATCATAAAATGCGGCAATTGCTAACATGATTCAGACGGACTTAAGCATTGCTACAGGTGAGAAAGTCTCATCGTAGTCAACTCCTTGAACTTGTCGAAAACCTTTTGCAACAAGTCGAGCTTTGTAGACAGTAACATTACCATCAGCGTCAGTCTCCTTCTTGAAGATCCATTTATTCTCTATGGCTTGCCGATCATCGGGCAAGTCAACCAAAGTCCACACTTTGTTCTCATACATGGATCCCATCTCAGATTTCATGGCCTCAAGCCATTTTGCAGAATCTGGGCTCATCATCACTTGCTCATAGTTCGTAGGTTCGTCATGGTCGAGAAACATGACTTCCAGAACAGGATTACCGTACTACTCTGGTGCGAATCTTACTCTGGTTGACCTACGAGGTTCAGTAGTAACTTGATCTGAAGTTTCATGATCATCATCATTAGCTTCCTCACTAGTTGATGTAGGAATCACTAGAACTGACTTCTATAATGTACTACTTTCCAACTCGGGAGAAGGTACAATTACCTCATCAAGTTCTACTTTCCTCCCACTCACTTCTTTCGAGAGAAACTCCTTCTCTAGAAAGGATCCATTCTTAGCAACGAAAATCTTGCCTTCGGATCTATGATAGAAGGTGTACCCAACAGTCTCCTTTGGGTATCCTATGAAGACACATTTCCCCGATTTGGGTTCGAGCTTATCAGGTTGAAGCTTTTTCACATAAGCATCGCAACCCCAAACTTTAAGAAACGACAACTTAGGTTTCTTGCCAATCCACAGTTCATAAGGTGTCATCTCAATGGATTTAGATGGTGCCCTATTTAACGTGAATGCAGCCGTCTCTAAAGCATAACCCCAAAAACGATAGCGGTAAATCAGTGAGAGACATAATAGATCTAACCATATCTAGTAAAGTGCGATTACGACGATCGACCACACCATTACGATGTGGTGTTCCAGGTGGCGTGAGTTGCGAAACTATTCCACATTGTTTCAAATGAAGACCAAACTCGTAACTCAAATATTCTCCTCCACGATCAGATCGTAGAAACTTTATTTTCTTGTTACGATGATTTTCCACTTCACTCTGAAATTATATGAACTTTTCAAATGTTTCAGACTTATGTTTCATCAAGTAGATATACCCATATCTGCTCAAATCATCTGTGAAGGTAAGAAAATAACGATACCCTCTGCGAGCATCAACACTCATCGAACCGCATACATCAGTATGTATTATTTCCAACAGGTCTGTTGCTCGTTCCATTGTTACGGAGAATGGAGTTTTTGTAATCTTGCCCATGAGGCATGGTTCGCAAGCATCAAGTGATTCATAATTAAGTGATTCCAAAAGCCCATTAGCATGGAGTTTCTTCATGCGCTTTACACCAATATGACCCAAATGACAGTGCCAAAAATAAGTTGCACTATCATTATTAAACTTATATCTTTTGGCTTCAATACTATGAACATGTGTATTACTACTATCAAGATTTAGTAAAAATAGATCACTCATCAAGGGTGCATGACCATAAAAGATATTACTCATATAAATAGAACAACCATTATTCTCTGATTTAAATGAATAACCGTCTCGCATCAAACAAGATCCAGATATAATGTTCATGCTCAACGCTAGCACCAAATAACAATTATTTAGGTCTAAAACTAATCCCGAAGGTAGATGTAGAGGTAGCGTGCCTACAGCGATCACATCGACTTTGGAACCATTTCCCACACGCATCATCGCCTTGTCCTTAGCCAATCTTAGCTTAATCTGTAGCCTCTGTTTCGAGTTGCAAATATTAGCAACAGAACCAGTATCAAATACCCAGGCGCTATTGCGAGCATTAGTAAGGTACACAACAATAACACATATATCAAATATACCTTTCACTTCGCCGTCCTTCTTCTCCGCCAAATACTTGGGGCAGTTCTACTTCCAGTGACCAGTCCCTTTGAAGTAGAAGCACTCAGTCTCAGACTTAGGTCCAGACTTGGGCTTCTTCACTTGAGCAGCAACTAGCTTGTTGTTCTTCTTGAAGTTCCCCTTCTTCCCTTTACCTTTTTTCTTGAAACTGGTGGTCTTGTTGACCATCAACACTTGATGCTCCTTCTTGATTTCTACCTCCGCAGCCTTTAGCATTGTGAAGAGCTCGGGAATCGTCTTATCCATCCCTTGCATATTATAGTTCATCACAAAGCTCTTGTAGCTTGGTGGCAGTGATTGAAGAACTCTTTCAATGACACTATCATCAGGAAGATTAACTCCCAGTCGAGTGAAGTGGTTGTGGTACCCAGACATTCTGAGTATATGTTCACTGACAGAACTATTCTCCTCCATTTTGCAGCTATAGAACTTATTGGAGACTTCATATCTCTCAATCCAGGCATTTGCTTGAAATATTAACTTCAACTCCTGGAACATCTCATATGCTCCATGACGTTCAAAACGTCGTTGAAGTCCCGGTTCTAAGCCGTAAAGCATGGCACGCTGAACTATCGAGTAGTCATCAGCTTTGCTCTGCCAGGTGTTCATAACATCTGGCGTTGCTCCTGGAGCGGGTTTGGCACCCAGCGGTGCTTCCAGGACGTAATTCTTCTGTGCAGCAATGAGGATAATCCTCAAGTTACGGACCCAGTCCGTGTAGTTGCTACCGTCATCATTCAACTTAGCTTTCTCTGGGAACGCATTAAAATTCAATGGAACAACAGCACGGGCCATCTATCTACAACAACATAGACATGCAAAATACTATCAGGTACTAAGTTCATGATAAATTAAAGTTCAATTAATCAAATTACTTAAGAACTCCCACTTAGATAGACATCCCTCTAATCATCTAAGTGATCACGTGATCCATATCAACTAAACCATGTCCGATCATCACGTGAGATGGAGTAGTTTTCAATTGTGAACATCACTATGTTGATCATATCTACTATATGATTCACGCTCGACCTTTCTATCTCAGTGTTCCGAGGCCATATCTGCATATGCTAGGCTCGTCAAGTTTAACCCGAGTATTCTGCGTGTGCAAAACTGGCTTGCACCCGTTGTATGTGAACGTAGAGCTTATCATACCCGATCATCACGTGGTGTCTCGGCACGACGAACTATAGCAACGGTGCATACTCAGGGAGAACACTTAGACCTTGAAATTTAGTGAGGGATCATCTCATAATGCTACCGTGGTACTAAGCAAAATAAGATGCATAAAGGATAAACATCACATGCAATCAATATAAGTGATATGATATGGCCATCATCATCTTGTGCCTTTGATCTCCATCTCCAAAGCACCATCATGATCACCATTGTCACCGACTTGACACCTTGATCTCCATCTAAGCATCGTTGTCGTCACGCCAACTATTGCATCCACGACTATCGCTACAGCTTAGTGATAAAGTATAGCAATTACGTGGTGATTGCATTTCATACAATAAAGCGACAACCATAAGGCTCCTGTCAGTTGCCGATAACTGTGTGACAAAACATGATCATCTCATACAATAAAATTTAGCATCATGTCTTGACCATGTCACATCACAACATGCCCTGCAAAAACAAGTTAGACGTCCTCTACTTTGTTGTTGCAAGTTTTACGTGGCTGCTACGGGCTGAGCAAGAATCGTTCTTACCTACGCATCAAAAACCACAACGCGATATAGTGATTGCTTTTTGATCTTCAGAAAGAACCCTGTTCATTGAATCCGATTCAACTAAAGTTGGAGAAACTGACACCCACCAGCCACCTGTGTGCGAAGCACGTCGGTAGAACCAGTCTCACGTAAGCGTACACGTAATGTCGGTCTGGGCCACTTCATCCAACAACACCGCTGAATCAAGAATCAACTAGTGACGGCAAGCAATATGTATATACCCACGCCCACAACTCCTTTGTGTTCTACTCGTGCATATAACATCTGCGCATAAAACTGGCTCGGATGCCACTGTTGGGGGACGTAGCAATTTCAAAAAGTTCCTACGCACACGCAAGATCATGGTGATGCATAGCAACGAGAGGGAAGAGTGTTGTCCACATACCCTCGTAAACCGTAAGCGGAAGCGTTATGACAACGCGGTTGATGTAGTCGTACGTCTTCATGGTCGACCGATCTAGAACCGAAGGTACGGCACCTCCGCGATCTGCACACGTTCAGCTTGGTGACGTCCAACGAACTCACGATCCAGTAGAGCTTCGAGGGAGAGTTTCGTCAGCACAATGGCGTGATGATGGTAATGATGAAGCTACCGGAACAGGGCTTCGCCTAAGCACCACTACGATATGACCGAGGTGGATTATGGTGGAGGGGGGCACCGCACACGGCTAAAAGATCAATGATCAACTTGTGTGTCTATGGGGTGCCCCCCTCCTCCGTATATAAAGGAGTGGAGGAGGGGGAGGGTCGGCCCTCCTATGGCGCGCCTCATGGGGAGTCCTACTCCCACCGGGAGTAGGATTCCCCCCCCCCTTCCCTAGTTGGACTAGGAGTGGAAGGAAGGGGGAGGAAGGAGGAAGGAAAGGGGGCGGGCCCCCTCCCAATTCGGATTGGGTGTGGGGGCATGCCCCCTCCTTTGCTCCTTTCCCCGGTGCTCTGGTATACTCCTGATCTAACCCGGAACCATTCCGATGTCGAAATATAGTCGTCCAATATATCGATCTTTATGTCTCGACCATTTCGAGACTCCTCGTCATGTCCATGATCATATCCGGAACTCTGAACTACCTTCGGTACATCAAAACACATAAACTCATAATATCGATCGTCACTGAATGTTAAGCGTGCGGACCCTACGGGTTCGAGAACTATGTAGACATGACCGAGACTCATCTTTGGTCAATAATCAATAGCGGAACCTGGATGCTCATATTGGTTCCTACATATTCTACGAAGATCTTTATCGGTTAAACCGCATAACAACATACGTTGTTCCCTTTGTCATCGGTATGTTACTTGCCCGAGATTCGATCGTCGGTATCTCAATACCTAGTTCAATCTCATTACCGGCAAGTCTCTTTACTTGTTCCGTAATGCTACATCACGTAACTAACTCATTAGCTACATTGCTTGCAAGGCTTATTGTGATGTACATTACCGAGAGGGCCCAGAGATACCTCTCTGACAATCGGAATGACAAATCCTAATCTTGATCCATGCCAATTCAACAAACACCATCAGAGACACCTGTAGAGCATCTTTATAATTACCCAGTTACGTTGTGACGTTTGGTAGCACACAAAGTGTTCCTCCGGTATTCGGGAGTTGTATGATATCATAGTTATAGGAACATGTATAGTTATGGAGAAAGCAATAGCAACAAACTAAACGATCATCGTGCTAAGCTAACGGATGGGTCAAGTCAATCACATCATTCTCTAATGATGTGATCCCGTTAATCAAATGACAACTCATGTCTATGGTTAGGAAACATAACCATCATTGATTCAACGAGCTAGTCAAGTAGAGGCAAACTAGTGACACTCTGTTTGTCTATGTATTCACACATGTACTAAGTTTCCGGTTAATACAATTCTAGCATGAATAATAAACATTTATCATGATATAAGGAAAAATAAATAACAACTTTATTATTGCCTCTAGGGCATATTTCCTTCAGAAAGCACATCTCATCTCAGGGAAGGGAATAAGAAGAAATCCAAGAGGAGAGGAGAAGGGGGCGGACCTGTATGTCGTCAGGGTAGCCTTCCTGTCCCGGATCCACGGGGTAAGGTTGCCGGAGCCACGACGGAGTAGATCAAGTGTCGGCGCACGCGGATCCAGCGCCGGCGATCGCAAATCAAGTGCCTCCTCGCCCAGCAGCACCATCAGCGGCGGATAAAAATTCAACCTTTGACCTACGGGGTGTGAGAGAACTAGGGTTGGGGGCTGTCAGAGTGGGCGTAGGTGATGGGGAGCAAGGCGGCCATGGGGAGGAAGAGGGCGGTGACGATGGAGCGACACGGCGGCGACGGGGAGAGGGCAGTGGGGAACAAGAGTGAGTGGGGAGTGACTGGTCTGCGTGAGCGCAGGGGCAATTTCGAAACGCTGGTAAAATGTGTACCGTGACGAAATGTGTACTAGGTATGGTACAGCGACCGGAACAGAGGGAGTACTACGTAATACTATAAGCCAGTGATCCATTGTAAGTGAGTGTTGCATTTTTTCCAAACAAAATAAAAATATCTTTAAATTTCAAAGGGCATGTCCGGTTCACATGCTGCGTGGGTGAGATTTTTGTTTTCATCACTGCTTGTTACAGTCATGATCATTGGATGATTTCAAAAAATAATATGAATCCCTATAAAAAATGATAACAATTTATTGAGTATATTTAAGTTTTAATCATGCAGGTCATCTTGTGGTCCATGGATGGTAAATTTGATGGAGTACTTCACAGGAAATATTTTGTCTGACATTCCTACACAGGCACATTTCACTGTGTATCATTATACTTATTCTATGTTCTATCACTATTTAACTCTTATTACTACTTTAATAGAAACATATGACAGATTTTTGGTGTATATTTAAAAGTACGAAGCGAATGAAGCTCAAAACAACATCCCATAAATTGAACGAGGCATCATTGATCGCATCCATAGATGGACCTTCATTGCTTCAAAAGATGGACCTTCAAGACATGCTTAGTTGCGGTTTTTAAAATATATTTTTTGTAACAATTATAATACATTTATTATGTGATAGTGAATTTTACGCGGAGACATGTTTCCGGATCGTGTGTTACACACGCCCTCATATGGTTGTGCATAAGACACATTTAAATGGCTCGGTAAAAGAACTCACTAAATAAAAATTATATCCAGAATAGATGTTTTTACTATAGACTATGATGCATGTGTTGGATCAGAAATATGTCACACTTTTTGAAAATACAATCTGAGTGACATCATTTGGTAGCGCTCTGATTTTTTTAAATTATTTTAGTATTATATAATGTTAACTTGTTTTGTTTGAGACGTGTGTTGCACGTGCATGCTTACTAGTCCAGTTATAGTTAAAAAATATTTAGTCCAGGCCACTTCAATATAAATTTAATGTATTGTTAAGGGACACATAATTGTTTGGCCATTTCCGCTACGATTGGGTAATGTTTGTAGAAATATTAGCTTCGGTCGCAGTTTTAGAGACAATCGTTGGGTTGCATAGTTCATAAATCTACCCCTAGCTCTATTATGAACATTGATATAAAAACAGTGTGTTGTCCAAAAAAAAATTTACATGATCGAATTATTATTTTAGTGATGTACCTTGCCGCATGAATGGTTTGTATATTAACTTCTCTTTATTTCCGGTTTATCCAATTTTTGAAGCTTGATGACCATGAAATGTGACCCACATTTTTCTTAGTTCTATTGATTTCAAAGCTTATCATAAATTTGAATGACTTCAGTTTCTAGAATTTCTGCCTTTTTCTTATTTGTTGGATAAACTGGGATTGAGTACTAAGATACTATAAATTATTGTAGTGTAAGTATGTGAAATTCTTGATTTACTGAACCATAATGATGACTTTTATACATTGTAATTACTTATTGTTCATGATCAAAATTAGTATCCTTATGTATGGTTGTATACATGGTATTTGAGCTGATCATTCATGACACCGCTATGTCATAAGCTACCAATTCCATGTTAGAATTTACGTCACTTGGGGTGTTCATTGGTGCGCCGATCGGGAAAATTGAATCAACCAGCTTGCATTCTCTGTGTTACGTCCTCTATATCTGGCCGAGTTGCCCACATCAACACAACAGGTGTGACAAAGTGTGCCTTACCATCTAGTTCAATATAAAAGTGAGTTGGTGGATGCATGTGTAAAAAAATCCATTGGAGGGAGTGTGTGCCAGGGCATCTCCAGCCGCGCCCCCAACAGGGCCTTCCCAGGCGATTTTGCCGCGCCGGCGCCAAAAAAAGGCCCCAGTCGCGCCCCCAGAAGGCCGTTTTTCGCCGGCTCGGGCCAAAACTGGTGCCGGCGGATCCAGGCCGAACCCGGCGCCCTGGGGGGCGCTTGGGGAGCCCGCGCAAGCGAAAAAGGCGCGTGGGCCCGCCCTGGAGGCGACCCGAGGGCCTTTTCCCGCCGTTTGTTGACGCTTTTCCCTCGCATCTCTCCCGCTCGCTCGCCTTCCTCCCGCCATTCTCCCCCTTTCTCCCGCCAAACCCCCTCCCGCTCGCCTTCCAGTCGCCGCCATGCCGCCGAAGAAGTACGCCATGCCGCGCGCGGCGGCAAACGCGACTGGCGCCGTGGTCCAGCCGAAGCAGAGGAAGCCGAGGGCGCCGCCATCGAAGCCGCCGGGCCTGTCGAACGCCGAGTGGAGGGTGGAAGTTCAGCGGCGCGAAGCAGTCACCGCCGACAGGCGGAACAGGGCCATCGCCAAGAAGGCCCGCGACAACGCGGCGCGCTTGGCGGCGTCTTCCCCGGGCCGTCCTGCGCGAAGAGAAGACCGAGGCGCGGTGGTCGTCGCTGATGAAGAACAACGCCATCAAACTCGACCTGCTCCGGACGAACGTCGCCGTGAAGAAGAGGAACACCGACATGGCTTTTCTGATGGGCGGGGCAGACATGCTCCAGAGCAACGACGAGAAGCTCAAGGCGTGGTGCCTGGTGCAGCGCGGCCTCATCCTGAACGAGCTGCCGACGGCAACGCCAACGACGCCCACGACCACCCGGACGCCAAGCCCAAACGACGCCTCTACGTCGCCGCCCAGCAGTGCCGAAGCCGCGCCGACACAGCCCAGCACCGAAGCAGCTCCGACACCGCCGAGCCCGCGCACGCCGACTCCACCAACGCCTGGAGCCGACCCCGCCGAGTGAATCATTGCGCACGCAAACTCTGTTTTTTGTAACGCCAGACTATGTCCGATCGCCGGATTTGCGGCGTTTTTTGTAAGCGGGAACGACCAAGTTTAAATTTTCTGCATCCTGGGGCCGGCGCATGGGGGCGTGACTGGGCGCTAGATCGCCCCCAGGGGCCGAACTAGCGCCGGCACGCCCCAGGCCGCTCTATTTAGGCGTCCTGGGGGAGCCGAACGGCTGGGGATGCCCTCAGGACTCATTCTTCTTATCTCTGAAGATCACGACACTTAATGCTCGATCCGGTCATCTTTTAAACCTCGCAAGTTGGCGTGAAGCAGTTTTGTTCGTCCATCCTCCATCCTCCATCTTTCCTTCCTACTTACCACTTCACGACATTATGATGAAACGACCGATGTTTATCTGGCATTGGACGATTGTGAAGCTCCCAAGCGTCGTTGTTCTCCTTTTCAGCAAAAGGCTACAGTGGCCAACCACTCTGTTTCACTTTTCCTTTGTTCCCATCCCCTCTGTAAGGCTATAAAGTCAAGGACCGAGAACCTTTTCTAGGGCGTTCTACTTGTACAGCGGTAAAACCCTAGCTGTCAGTGAGGTAAACACTCATGTGTATCTAAACTTCTCCTATTTTCCTTGCAAACAAGCTATAGTTTTGCTAAGTTTTATTGTTCAGTGATTGACTATCTGAATTTAGTTGTTCATGTTAGTATAATCTTGATTAGTTAATAGGTTTAAGCTAATCACGGTCAGTGTGAGTCCGCATGTGAGTCAAGTAGTAGTCGGCTTAGGAGAGTACGAGTCCAGGTTTGGTAGTCTTGGATGTGTCCGTGCGTCTAGTTTTTGGAGTCCAAAAGCAATACGTGTAGGTTTAGGTTTAATAGTCCGATTAGGTTTGAGTTTGCCTGAGTCTTGGTTGAACGTGTATATATACACGGGCAGGCCATGGATATTGTAACACCGTGTGACAGAAAATAAGAAAAGAAATAAAAAGAAAGGGCACGACAAGGGTCTTTGGCTATCAGTTTTGTGTGCGCGTGTGTTCGTGCAATTTTATGTGATCGATCCTGAGGATGAATTTCTAACAATTCGTATCAGAGCAAGGTCACGGCGAAGCTTTGCTTGCCCCGGGGTGGCGACCCGACTAGCGCCTTGGGGCGAGCGATGAAGTCGCTGGGTGATGCAGCGATGAGGAGGTTCTGGCGATCGTCGTTCAACAGAGCGACAAGGAAGGAGACGACAGGATGTTGTCGGCAAGGCGGTGGAAGGAGATCGTTGATGGTAGAGGTGGTGCTGAGGTGCGGCGCTGGAGCTCATCAAGATCATCATTCGGGGGAGTCGGATGAGTTAAGGAGTCGTGCGTGTTTGCACGGTCAGTCGTCCGGTCGCGTCTGTGAGTCGTCGTTGTGTCCAAGTGCTCGTCTTGGTGATGATTCGTTGGAGTGGAAGCAGTGTGCACAGTGTTTCGTGAGTCATGTCCACGTCCTCGTGGAGCGTCCTGGTTGCGGCTAGTGTGGATTCGGTGTGATGCCGAAGGCGGACGATGGTAGGTGAAGCCATCGTAAAGCGAGGAAGTGTGCGAACAGTGGAGAGTGGATCTACTGCAAGCAAGTACAAGGAGTATGGTGCGAACCGAGTGCAAGGCAGTGGTGAAGCAATGGCGGTGGCACAACATTGTAGAGCAAGGAGGTTCTGCATGTTTCCAAGCGGGTCATACTTAGTGTACGGATATGACAGTTGAAGATCAAGCTCGGTGTGTAGTGGGACAGTGACCAGTTAAATTGAACGACGTGAAGACTGATGATGCGTCCAGTCTTACACGTTGCACGTGTAGATGCGACCGTGTGGGCTGGTTGTCTGGATCATGCGTCGAAGTTTAGATCGACAAGTTGCGAATCAACAATGAGTCAAGACCAGAGCGAGTACATGGAGATGACAAGTCAAGATTAGAGGAAGAATATTAGTATAATCTTGATTAGTTAATAGGTTTAAGCTAATCACGGTCAGTGTGAGTCCGCATGTGAGTCAAGTAGTAGTCGGCTTACGAGAGTACGAGTCCAGGTTTGGTAGTCTTGGATGTGTCCGTGCGTCTAGTTTTTGGAGTCCAAAAGCAATACGTGTAGGTTTAGGTTTAATAGTCCGATTAGGTTTGTGTTTGCCTGAGTCTTGGTTGAACATGTATATATACACGGGCAGGCCATGGATATTGTAACACCGTGTGACAAAAAATAAGAAAAGAAATAAAAAGAAAGGGCACGACAAGGGCCCTTGGCTATCAGTTTTGTGTGCGCGTGTGTTCGTATAATTTTATGTGATCGATCCTGAGGGTGAATTTTCAACAGTTCAGACCAATAGGGTCCGGTAGTTGATAATCAGAGCTTGGCTTATTGCTCGCGGAGACCTAATATGGCCGCGAAAGAGGAGTTAGAGAAATCATAAAATCCTTCTCTTCTCCCCTGATCCCAATGGCGGTGTGTTCCCTTATGGCGCTGATGGCGTTGAATTCAGCCAGGTGGTGGTTTCTAAAGCACCCTGATGTGGTTGTGAAACCCCACCCTCCCTTCCCAATCTAGTGTACTTAGGGTAACTTGGCGTAAGTGGCGGTGCTGGGCAACGGATGCATCCGTTCTAGAAGGCCTCGTTGGAGAAAAGTTGTGGTAGAATCCCCTCCTTGTCCGACGGATAAGTATAGTGACGAGGTAACAAGGTACTCTATCATGTTCTAAAAACCCTTGCTACTAGTTCAGATCTGAGATAATGGGTGGTGATGGTGTGACTCTCAACTCATGGCAAACCTTGACTTCCGTCTCTACAACTGGATGTTAAGAACTTGTAAACCAATAGAGAAATGGACATACATGAGTTTCTTGATTTTCAAGACCATATCAATACAAACTTCTGGTGTGTCCAAAAATTATCGAGAGAACCGCAAGCTAATTTATCGCAGTTCATCACTACTTCCCAAAAACCCACCCCATACACCTGAAGGAGGACAAAATAGTGCCCAAACCATTGATATCCCACAAGTGTAGGGGGTCCATCATAGCCTTTTTCGATAAATAAGAGTGTCAAACCCAATGAGTAGCAGAAAAAATTGGTCAATAAATTTCAGCGAGGGTGATTCATTATAAAAGTTGCAAACATTGTTTGACGGTTTGTATGATCACAATAGTAATTGCAAGAACATGAATTCTAATAAAAGCACAATGGTGCAGCAAGTGGCCCAATCCTTAGTTATGCTAAGGAAAGGAGGTTGTTTTACTTATAGGGATCAAATCACTCTTAAGGACAATCGTGAGTTCACCAAGTTACTTTCATCTAGTTTCATTGAGTACACATTCATTGCCTTGGATAATTTGTTGTGAGTTGAACCTATAATACTGTGAGGTTCTTACTTGAATAAACAACATCATTATGACTATACCCTATATACAAACAGCCGCAAATATAAGAAAATAATGAATATAATATCTAGCCATAGCATTAAATTTTGGGGGTTCCAACATCCCCTCATGCAACAATTCATAAACTTACAGTTTGGTAATTTTGTCACTACAGCTAACCACCATACATAAATTAATCACAAAATGCTCTCATCCCCTTAATGATGAAGTGATATGTTGTCGATGTTCGCACATCACCACTAAAGAATTACACCACAACTTAATATCGAAATATTAAACTTTATTCAACTTCTCACAAGATTACTAGTGATAAGGTTTCTTCCATGTCCTCAAGAATCTAATGGACTAATCACAATGCATCAAATGGGTCATGGTCAGTCGACATGAAATTATGATCAACAATCTGAACATATAAATCTTTCATCACTAAAACTTCTTTACGTCAACTATAGACGATAATCAACACCAAGAAGTATTCCCAACATAGATTCCTGAGGTAATAGTCTGTAGATTGACAGGTAGGGTTGGAGATGGATCACAATGATGACGGTGTTGCTGATGATCCCCACAATGAACTGAGCATTGGTGATCTTGATGGCTTCGAATTCGCCACTCTGGATGGAAAGGGTGCCAGAGAAACAACCCTTGGGGAACAGAAAAGTGCTCTTCCTCGCAGATGGAGGCAAAAAAATCCCATAAAATCACGAAGGAGCTTTTGTCTACTATAAGGTCTTCGGGCACCGGATATAGCCAAGGGGGATCTTGTGGGGCCCATGGGGCCAGGGGTAGCGTGGCCTCCACGGATATCCTCATGTGGGTGAAGGAAATATGCCCTAGAGGCAATAATAAAGTTATTATTTATTTCCTTATATCATGATAAATGTTTATTATTCATGCTAGAATTGTATTAACCGGAAACATAATACATGTGTGAATACATAGACAAACAGAGTGTCACTAGTATGCCTCTACTTGACTAGCTCGTTAATCAAAGATGGTTATGTTTCCTAACCATGGACAAAGAATTGTTATTTGATTAACGGGATCACATCATTAGTTGAATGATCTGAGTGACATGACCCATTCCATTATCTTAGCACCCGATCATTTAGTATGTTGCTATTGCTTTCTTCATGACTTATACATGTTCCTATGACTATGAGATTATGCAACTCCCGTTTGCCGGAGGAACACTTTGTGTGCTACCAAACGTCACAACGTAACTGGGTGATTATAAAGGAGCTCTACAGGTGTCTCCAAAGGTACATGTTGGGTTGGCATATTTCAAGATTAGGATTTGTCACTCCGAATGTCGGAGAGGTATCTCTGGGCCCTCTCGGTAATGCACATCACTTAAGCCTTGCAAGCATTGCAACTAATGAGTTAGTTGCGGGATGATGTATTACGGAACGAGTAAAGAGACTTGCCGGTAACGAGATTGAACTAGGTATTGGATACCGACGATCGAATCTCAGGCAAGTAACATACCGATGACAAAGGGAACAACGTATGTTGTTATGCGGTCTGACCGATAAAGATCTTCGTAGAATATGTAGGAGCCAATATGGGCATCCAGGTCCCGCTATTGGTTATTGACCGGAGACGTGTCTCGGTCATGTCTACATTGTTCTCGAACCGTAGGGTCCGCACGCTTAAGGTTTCGATGACAGTTATATTATGAGTTTATGAGTTTTGATGTACCGAAGGAGTTCGGAGTCCCGGATGAGATCGGGGACATGACGAGGAGTCTCGAAATGGTCGAGACGTAAAGATCGATATATTGGACGACTATATTCGGACATCGGAAAGGTTCCGAGTGATTCGGGTATTTTTCGGAAGTACCGGGGAGTTACGGGAATACGGGGGGAGAAGTATTGGGCCTTATTGGGCCATACGGGAAAGAGAGAGGGGCTGCCTAGGGCAGGCCGCGCGCCCCCCCCCAAGGCCTAGTCCGAATTGGACTAGGGGGAGGGGCTGCGCCCCCTCCTTCCTTCCCTTCTCCCTTCCCCTTCCTTGTCTCCTACTCCTAATACATGGAAAGACTCCTAGTTGGACTAGGAAAGGGGGAATCCTACTCCCGGTGGGAGTAGGACTCCCCTAGGGCGCGCCATAGAGAGGGCCGACCCTCCCCTCCTCCACTCCTTTATATACGGGGGCAGGGGGCACCACATAGACACACAAGTTGATCTTCGTGATCGTTCCTTAGCCGTGTGCGGTGCCCCCCTCCACGATATTACACCTCGGTCATATTGTAGCGGTGCTTAGGCGAAGCCCTGCGACGGTTGAACATCAAGATCGTCACCACGCCGTCGTGCTGACGGAACTCCTCCCCGAAGCTTTGCTGGATCGGAGCCTGGGGAGCGTCATCGAGCTGAACGTGTGCCAAGAACTCGGAGGTACCGGAGTAACGGTGCTTGGATCGGTTGGACCGGGAAGACATACGACTACTTCCTCTATGTTGCATCAACGCTTCCGCTTCAGTCTACGAGGGTACGTAGACAACACTCTCCCCTCTCGTTGCTATGCATCACCATGATCTTGCGTGTGCGTAGGAATTTTTTTGAAATTACTACGTTCCCCAACAGTGGCATCCGAGCCTAGGTTTTATGGTTTGATGTTATATGCACGAGTAGAACACAAGTGAGTTGTGGGCGATATAAGTCATACTGCTTACCAGCATGTCATACTTTGGTTCGGCGGTATTGTTGGATGAAGCGGCCCGGACCGACATTATGCGTACGCTTACGCGAGATTGGATCTACCGCCGTGCTTTGCACACAGGTGGCTGGCGGGTGTCAGTTTCTTCAACTTTAGTTGAACCGAGTGTGGCTACGCCCGGTCCTTGCGAAGGTTAAAACAGCACCAACTTGACAAACTATCGTTGTGGTTTTGATGCGTAGGTAAGATTGGTTCTTGCTTAAGCCCGTAGCAGCCACGTAAAACTTGCAACAACAAAGTAGAGGACGTCTAACTTGTTTTTGCAGGGCATGTTGTGATGTGATATGGTCAAAACGTGATGAGATATAAGTTGTTGTATGAGATGATCATGTTTTGTTGAAGTTATCGGCAACTGGCAAAAGCCTTATGGTTGTCTCTTTATTGCATAAGATGCAAGCGCCAAATAATTGCTTTACTTTATCGCTATGCGATAGCAATAGTTGCAAGAGCAATAGTTGGCGAGACGACCATGTGACGACATATTGATATAGATCAAGATGATGGAGATCATGGTGTCATGCCGGTGACGATGGAAATCATGACGATGCTTTGGAGATGGAGATCAAAGGCACAAGATGATGATGGCCATATCATGTCACATATTTTGATTGCATGTGATGTTTATCTTTTATGCATCTTATCTTGCTTTGATTGACGGTAGCATTATAAGATGATTCCTCACTAAATTTCAAGATAAAAGTGTTCTCCCTGAGTATGCACCGTTGCCAAAGTTCGTCGTGCCCAGACACCACGTGATGATCGGGTGTGATAAGCTCTACGTCCATCTACAACGGGTGCAAGCCAGTTTTGCACACGCAGAATACTCAGGTTAAACTTGACGAGCCTAGCATATGCAGATATGGCCTCGGAACACTGAGACCGAAAGGTCGAGCGTGAATCATATAGTAGATATGATCAACATAGTGATGTTCACCATTGAAAGCTACTCCATTTCACGTGATGATCGGTTATGGTTTAGTTGATTTGGATCACGTGATCACTTAGAGGATTAGAGGGATGTCTATCTAAGTGGGAGTTCTTAAGTAATATGATTAATTGAACTTTAATTTATCATGAACTTAGTCCTGGTAGTATTAGCATATCTATGTTGTAGATCAATAGCTCGCGTTGTTGCTTTCATATGTTTATTTTGATATGTTCCTAGAGAAAAATTGTGTTGAAAGATGTTAGTAGCAATGATGCGGATTGGATCCGTGATCTGAGGTTTATCCTCATTGCTGCACAGAAGAATTATGTCCTTGATGCACCGCTAGGTGACAGACCTATTGCAGGAGCAGATGCAGACGTTATGAACGTTTGGCTAGCTCAATATGATGACTACTTGATAGTTTAGTGCACCATGCTTAACGGCTTAGAATCGGGACTTCAAAGACGTTTTGAACGTCATGGACCATATGAGATGTTCCAGGAGTTGAAGTTAATATTTCAAGCAAATACCCGAGTTGAGAAATATGAAGTCTCCAACAAGTTCTATAGCTAAAAGATGGAGGAGAATAGCTCAAGCAGTGAGCATGTGCTCAGATTGTCTGGGTACTACAATCACTTGAATCAAGTGGGAGTTAATCTTCCAGATAAAATAGTGATTGACAGAATTCTCTAGTCACCATCACCAAGTTAGTAGAACTTCGTGATGAACTATAATATGCAAGGGATAACGGAAACAATTCCCAAGCTCTTCGTGATGCTGAAATCGACGAAGGTAGAAATCAAGAAAAACATCAAGTGTTGATGGTTAACAAGACCACTAGTTTCAAGAAAAGGGCAAAGGGAAGAAGGGGAACTTCAAGAAGAACAGCAAGCAAGTTGCTGCTCAAGTGAAGAAGCCCAAGTCTGGTCCTAAGCCTGAGACTAAGTGCTTCTACTGCAAAGGGACTGGTCACTGGAAGCAGAACTGCCCCAAGTATTTGGCGGATAAGAAGGATGGCAAAGTGAACAAAAGTATATTTGATATACATGTTATTGATGTGTACTTTACTAGTGTTTATAGCAACCCCTCAGTATTTGATACTGGATCAGTTGCTAAGAGTAGTAACTCGAAACAGGAGTTGCAGAATAAACAGAGACTAGTTAAGGGTGAAGTGACGATGTGTGTTGGAAGTAGTTCCAAGATTGATATGATCATCATCGCACACTCCCCTATACTTTCGGGATTAGTGTTGAACCTAAATAAGTGTTATTTGGTTTTTGCGTTGAGCATGAATATGATTTGATCATGTTTATTGCAATACGGTTATTCATTAAAGTCAGAGAATAATTGTTGTTCTGTTTACATGAATAAAACCTTCGATGGTCATACACCCAATGAAACAAGTTCGTTGGATCTCGATCGTAGTGATACACATATTCATAATATTGAAACCAAAAGATGCAAAGTTAATAATGATAGTGCAACTTATTTGTGGCACTGCCGTTTAAGTCATATTGGTGTAAAGCGCATGAAGAAACTCCATGCTGATGGGCTTTTGGAATCACTTGATTATGAATCACTTGATGCTTGCGAACCATGCCTTATGGGCAAGATGACTAAAACGCCGTTCTCCGGAACAATGAAGCAAGCAACAGATTTGTTGGAAATCATACATACTGATGTATGTGGTCCGATGAATATTAAGGCTTGCAGCAGGTATCATTATTTTCTGACCTTCACAGATGATTTGAGCAGATATGGGGATATCTACTTGATGAAACATAAGTCTGAAACATTTGAACAGTTCAAAGAATTTCAGAGTGAAGTGGAAAATCATCGTGACAAGAAAATAAAAGTTTCTACGATATGATCGCAGAGGTAAAATATTTGAGTTACGAGTTTGGCCTTCAATTAAAACAATGTGAAATAGTTTCACTACTCACGCCACCTGGAACACCATAGTGTAATGGTGTGTCCGAACGTCATAACCGTACTTTATTAGATATAGTGCGATCTATGATGTCTCTTACCGATCTACCACTATCGTTTTGGGGTTATGCATTAGAGACAGCTGCATTCACGTTAAATAGGGCACCATCTAAATCCGTTGAGACGACACCGTGTGAACTATGGTTTGGCAAGAAACCTAAGCTGTCGTTTCTTAAAGTTTGGAGTTGCGATGCTTATGTGAAAAAGTTTCATCTCGATAAGCTCAAACTCAAATCGGAGAAATATGTCTTCATAGGATACCCAAAGGAGACAGTTGGGTACACCTTCTATCACAGATCCGAAGGCAAGACATTCGTTGCTAAGAATGGATCCTTTCTAGAGAAGGAGTTTCTCTCGAAAGAAGTGAGTGGGAGGAAAGTAGAAAACTTGATAAGGTAATTGTACCTTCTCCCTTATTGGAAAATAGTTCATCACAGAAATCTGTTCCTGTGACTACTACACCAATTAGTGAGGAAGCTAATGATGATGATCATGTAACTTCAGATCAAGTTACTACCGAATCTCGTAGGTAAACCAGAGTGAGATCCGCACCAGAGTGGTACGGTAATCCTATTCTGGAGGTCATGTTACTTGACCATGACGAACCTACGAACTATGAGGAAGCGATGATGAGCCCAGATTCCGATAAATGGCTTGAGGCCATGAAATCTGAGATAGGATCCATGTATGAGAACAAAGTGTGGACTTTGGTGGACTTGCCCGAGGATCGGCAAGCCATTGATAATAAATGGATCTTCAAGAGGAAGACGGACACGGATAGTAGTGTTACTATCTACAAAGCTAGAATTGTCGCAAAAGGTTTTCGACAAGTTCAAGGTGTTGACTACGATGAGAGTTTCTCACTCGTATCTATGCTTAAGTCTGTCCGAATCATGTTAGCAATTGCCGCATTTTATGAAATCTGGCAAATGGATAAACAAAACTGCATTCCTTAATGGATTTATTAAAGAAGAGTTGTATGTGATGCAACAAGATGGTTTTGTCAATCCTAAAGGTGCTAACAAAATATGCAAGCTCCAGCGATCCATTTATGGACTGGTGCAAGCATCTCGGAGTTGGAATATACGCTTTGATAAGTTGATCAAAGCATATAGTTTTATACAGACTTGCGGTGAAGCCTGTATTTACAAGAAAGTGAGTGGGAGCACTACAACATTTCTGATAAGTATATGTGAATGACATATTGTTGATCGGAAATAATGTAGAATTATTCTGCAAAGCATAAAGGAGTGTTTGAAAGGAGTTTTTCAAAGAAAGACCTCGGTGAAGCTGCTTACATATTGAGTATCAAGATCTATAGAGATAGATCAAGACGCTTGATAAGTTTTTTCAATGAGTACATACCTTGACAAGATTTTGAAGTAGTTCAAAATGGAACAGTCAAAGAAAAAGTTTCTTGCCTGTGTTACAAGGTGTGAAGTTGAGTAAGACTCAAAGCCCGACCACGGCAGAAGATAGAAAGAGAATGAAAGTCATTCCCTATGCCTCAGTCATAGGTTCTATAAAGTATGCCATGCTGTGTACCAGATCTATTGTATACCATACACTGTGTTAAGAGAGGGAGTACAATAGTGATCTAGGAGTAGATCAATGGACAGCGGTCAAAATTATCCTTACTGGAATAAGGATATGTTTCTCGATTACGGAGGTGACAAAAGGTTCGTCGTAAAGGGTTACGTCGATGCAAGTTTTGACACTGATCCAGATGACTCTAAGTCTCAATCTGGATACATATTGAAAGTGGGAGCAATTAGCTAGAGTAGCTCCATGCAGAGCATTGTTGACATAGAAATTTGTAAAATACATGCGGATCTGAATGTGGCAGGCCCGTTGACTAAACATCTCTCACAAGCAAAACATGATCACTTTTTGGGTCTTAATCACATAGCGATGTGAACTAGATTATTGAATCTAGTAAACCCTTTGGGTGTTAGTCACATGGAGATGTGAACCAATCACATAAAGATGTGAACTATTGATGTTAAATCACATGGCGATGTGATCTAGATTATTGACTCTAGTGCAAGTGGGAGACTGAAGGAAATATGCCCTAGAGGCAATAATAAAGTTATTATTTATTTCCTTATATCATGATAAATGTTTATTATTCATGCTAGAATTGTATTAACCGGAAACATAATACATGTGTGAATACATAGACAAACAGAGTGTCACTAGTATGCCTCTACTTGACTAGCTCGTTAATCAAAGATGGTTATGTTTCCTAACCATGGACAAAGAGTTGTTATTTGATTAACGGGATCACATCATTAGTTGAATGATCTGATTGACATGACCCATTCCATTAGCTTAGCACCCGATCGTTTAGTATGTTGCTATTGCTTTCTTCATGACTTATACATGTTCCTATGACTATGAGATTATGCAACTCCCGTTTGCCGGAGGAACACTTTGTGTGCTACCAAACGTCACAACGTAACTGGGTGATTATAAAGGAGCTCTACAGGTGTCTCCAAAGGTACATGTTGGGTTGGCGTATTTCGAGATTAGGATTTGTCACTCCGAATGTCGGAGAGGTATCTCTGGGCCCTCTCGGTAATGCACATCACTTAAGCCTTGCAAGCATTGCAACTAATGAGTTAGTTGCGGGATGATGTATTACGGAACGAGTAAAGAGACTTGCCGGTAACGAGATTGAACTAGGTATTGGATACCGACGATCGAATCTCAGGCAAGTAACATACCGATGACAAAGGGAACAACGTATGTTGTTATGCGGTCTGACCGATAAAGATCTTCGTAGAATATGTAGGAGCCAATATGGGCATCCAGGTCCCGCTATTGGTTATTGACCGGAGACGTGTCTCGGTCATGTCTACATTGTTCTCGAACCGTAGGGTCCGCACGCTTAAGGTTTCGATGACAGTTATATTATGAGTTTATGAGTTTTGATGTACCGAAGGAGTTCGGAGTCCCGGATGAGATCGGGGACATGACGAGGAGTCTCGAAATGGTCGAGACGTAAAGATCGATATATTGGACGACTATATTCGGACATCGGAAAGGTTCCGAGTGATTCGGGTATTTTTCGGAGTACCGGGGAGTTACGGGAATACGGGGGGAGAAGTATTGGGCCTTATTGGGCCATACGGGAAAGAGAGAGGGGCTGCCTAGGGCAGGCTGCGCGCCCCCCAAGGCCTAGTCCGAATTGGACTAGGGGGAGGGGCTGCGCCCCCTCCTTCCTTCCCTTCTCCCTTCCCCTTCCTTGTCTCCTACTCCTACTACATGGAAGGACTCCTAGTTGGACTAGGAAAGGGGGAATCCTACTCCCGGTGGGAGTAGGACTCCCCTAGGGCGCGCCATATAGAGGGCCGGCCCTCCCCTCCTCCACTCCTTTATATACGGGGGCAGGGGGCACCCCATAGACACACAAGTTGATCTTCGTGATCGTTCCTTAGCCGTGTGCGGTGCCCCCCTCCACGATATTACACCTCAGTCATATTGTAGCGGTGCTTAGGCGAAGCCCTGCGATGGTTGAACATCAAGATCGTCACCACGCCGTCGTGCTGACGGAACTCCTTCCCGAAGCTTTGCTGGATCGGAGACCGGGGAGCGTCATCGAGCTGAACGTGTGCCAAGAACTCGGAGGTGCCGGAGTAACGGTGCTTGGATCGGTTGGACCGGGAAGATGTACGACTACTTCCTCTACGTCGCGTCAACGCTTCCGCTTCGGTCTACGAGGGTACGTAGACAACACTCTCCCCCCTCGTTGCTATGCATCACCATGATCTTGCGTGTGCATAGGAAATTTTTTGAAATTACTACGTTCCCCAACAGTGGGCCCATGCACTCCTAGATTCCTTTCGACATCAAAATAATTGAAATATTGTTTACGGAATTGTATGGTCTTCAAAAAAAATATTTTCTCCACGGGTCCTTGTTTTACTTGTTTTTTGCAACATTCCAATAATTTCCCTCCTTCGGTAAATATGAAAATTGATAGGAAAAAACTATTAGAAATGTGAAACATATCGATAATAAAGAGGAATTTATAATAAGAAATAGTGATGCAAAATTGATGTATCAAACATCACTCCCCAAGGTCCTCTGAGACAACGTATTGAAACTCCTCACACTGCTGGATCAGCAACTTTGCATGATCTTCAGACAAGTCGGGAACTGCACTTAGATGGGAGTAAAAAGGCTCCATACAAACACCCTCATTTCGTGCAGAATAAAAGTTAGCAACCTACTATAGAGAAGAGAAATGGGCATGGAGTTAGAAATCATAGCTTTGCAACAACCAACCCAGGTTGATCTGGAACAACCCAAAGAGCAACTAGAGCAACATAACAGAAGGGCACAACAAACACCAAGAGAGCAGTTGTTAGAAAACAGAAGACAATGTACTCTGGTGAAACCTGCCAAGTACTCCCTCCATCCCAAATTAAGTGACTCAAACTTGTACTAACTTTGTACTAAAGTTAGTACAAACTTGAGTCACTTATTTTTTGGACGGAGAGAGTATAACATACCAGCATTTGATGCACTTGGCACTTATTCTTGGATCCAAACAATTGTGATGTACTTTAATCCATCAAGAACTCCTACAAATCAAAGACTGAGGTTGCAGTCACATGCCTGCGAGGGCCTACAATTTAATGGTGAAGAGGCACTGGTATGGCAACCACGTCCCTTGGTAAATGTTCTACAGATATATTGGAGATAGATCCACCGATACATATGTTTGTGACGATGTGAGAGCCATTCGTGCAGTCACACAATCTAGTATTGTCAATGATTATGTTGAGAATTGAGCGATCTATGAACTTCATGCGGAGTTCTATTCTTCTAGGTCCAGGTTTTGAACCTCTACTTCATCTTGTTTTTCGTACTTCTACATTTTCAATCCTAGGTCAAACATTTTTACCCTTACACCTTGGAGGTTTGCAATCCACTTCATATGATGTCTACGAGTATCCCAACCATAGTTTCTTTCCATAGTGTAGGAGATACCTAAAATTTTCCATATCATACTTTTCTTTTTTAACTTCCATATTGCAACTTTAACATATTTAATTCATCTAGACTAATATATCTTCTGTAGAGTATTACAAAATTCATGAAAACCAGGTGCAAGTTATGATGTGAGAAAAATTATCTAGCTTCCCTAGCTACGCTTTCAAACTCATTAGTTAAGGCTTCAAGAACAAAATCCTTATCACTAGCCTTTTCCATATCATCCAATTTTGAGGACGTTTAATGCATATAGGAATTCAAATTAACAAGTTTCTTTTTTAGCTCTTCTATGCCGGAAGTAAGAGCTTGATCATCACAGTTGGCACTCTAGAGAACATATTTGTTACGTAATTTGTTTAATATGATAATATGAAAGAGTAAGCACTCCAATATCTCTCTTCCTATTATATGTCCTTCTCCCGCTCTAACTTACTTAGTACTATAACCTTAGGTGGAAACATAATGACCAAAGAAGCAAACTGGATAGGTGTTGAAATTAATTATTCTTTTTGTTTTTTATATATAAGCAAGATAAAAATTCAAAATATGATAAATAATTACAGCTAAGCAAAATAGATAACATGGAACATAATAAAAGTGATACAAAACATATGGAGTTGAATATACCTCCTCGATAATGACGACAAAAAAAGTCTTGATTGCTACAAGGGTAAATGTCTCCAAAATTTTTGAGGCACTTATAAGCGAAGGTTAGACGAGAGGCAACCAATGGAGCTAGCCCTGGTGAGCCCCAGCACCCTAGGGTTCTAGGTGCCTAGGATGGGAGGTGGCTCCCCTATTGACGGTGTACTGAATTAGGGGGTACTCATCACGTCATCTCCCGAGTCCGTGTGTATCACGGTTCCCTCGAGGGCATAGCTTAGGGATGGGCATGTCAAGGATAGCTTGTACATGCTACGGAACAATTGAAAAGTGAACTAAGGTAGCGCGGAGCTCTCCTCCAACAAAGCCATCCAGCAAACTTCTCGATTTGCTTCCAATATAAAACTGCGTGGAGACGTTTTTTAAAAGCCACAGGGGCGCGCGCCCACGCTTCCGTCGCTTGAACGAAACAAAAGCCAGCGTGCGTGCGCATTTGGGTCAGTGTACAAGTCAAACTTACGCAGCTCAAGTCTCAATGCATACGTCGGATCGATGCTAGCTAAAAAGTCTTCTTCTCCACGCCCCTAAGACCAAACAAGTCTTCTTCTCCATCGCACCCTGCCCACCTGAGCTCACACACACATACATGGAGCTAGCGAAGACGAGAATGAAAGCAAGCCCAGTCCTCACGATGCTGTTCGCGGCGGCGGTCGGGTTCTTCGTCGGCGTTTCCTTTCCGGTGGACATCACGCCAAAGGTAAACAAAAAACGCCGATTCGGTATTGGCTAACTCTGAGCTGATTTGATCTGAACAAAATGTGTGTTGCCTTCTTTGGGACTGTTTGTGCAGCTTCAATGTGGCCTCCTGCCTTGGAGCCGGCGGCGGTGCCGCCAACTGCAGCTTCAGACACAGCAGCAGGCTGGGCAGGTTATGGGGGGCGCCGTTCAGGAACAGCAGCACTGGTGCCCCAAATGCCACCGGTTCAGCGCCGGTACATTGAGTTTCTGAACTTTTTGAATGATCCAGTTTAACTTCGTCCCAGTTAACTAAATGGTTTCTTGATCAGTGGTTTGTAGGTTGTAGAGGTTGCAGCAGCAAAGCCTGGAGGCTCAGAGAGGCGTCTGCCACCGGGGATCATGGTCTCGGAGTCTGATCTTCACCTGCGCCGGCTATGGGGATCCCCAAGAGAGGTACGTCTTGCCTCGCGTGTTTTAGGTTCCAAAATATCTGAAGAACCTGACAGAGTTCACTCGTTCATTCTTCACCCTGTTTGAATGGACATCATATTGACGGATCTTGTTTCATTTCATCTTAAAACTCCATGGTTTGATGCGCAGGACAGCCCAACTGGCAAGTACCTCCTCGCGCTCACGGTAGGGTACGGCGAGAGAGAAAATGTCAATGCAACTGCTCACAAGGTAGATAAGCACTATACTTTCAGCGTTTTAGATGTAGATATAGAACTGCCATGGCCATCCGTTGTCTGACCAAGATCATCAATCAAATAACAAATGCAGTTCTCTGACAATTTCGATATCGTGATGTTCCACTAGGATGGCCGCACGACGGAGTGGGACCAAGACTTCGAGTGGTCGAAGAAGGTCGCCCATGTCAGCGGTAGGAAGCAGACCAAATGGTAAACATTTAACTGTCCGTCCACTCGCTGCTCTGAATTCCACTCCGAAGTGCAGACAGGTGCACTGACAATCTTCAGACTTTTTTGCCTGAAAACAATAACAACAACGAAGGTGGTTCGCTAAGAGGTTCTTGCACCCGAGCGTCGTGGCGTCCTATGACTACGTGTTCGTGTGGGACGAGGACCTTGGTGTCTACAACTTCGCCGCGGAACCGTACGTCCCTCTAGCTGTATGCTTTCCTGTCAGCTCTAAATTTATATTGTGGACGATGAAGAACAGATAGGATGTGCATGGTTGCAGGTACCTCGACATCGTGAGGAGGCACGGGCTGGAGATCTCGCAGCCGGGGCTGGACACGACCAAGGGGTCGGCGCCGATGTACGACATCACCGCGAGGAAAGACAGCAGCGAGATGCACAAGTAAGCATGCCTTCCATGATGATGCATAGCAGTACGTTTCCAGGCAACATGCGAGCAGAGTCTGAATTTGGGTTGTCTGCCACTGCAATGCCATGGATGAACAGGACAGATGCAGGGGGGGGGGGGGGGGGGGGAGCATTGCTGGGACGTGCACAAGCGGCCCTGCAGCGGGTAACTAACTGAATTCTTCACTCCAGTGTCATCTTCTAAAGATTCAAGCACGGATGCAGCTTCGTGGAGATGATGGTGCCGGTCTTCTCGAGGGATGCATGGAGATACGTGTGGCACATGATCCAGGTATGTATGATGGGTGTACATGATTGACATTTTTGGATCAATGATTGAGCATGATGGACTATGGATGGCTTTTTTTAGCGTTGATATTTTGAATTACATGGTTGCTTGTTGATATGCTTGAGTATTGATGTCGTCCTGTCAATTATAGACTATTGTTTTGAATCATCTAAAAGTTCAAATGTCCTTGTTACAAAAGAAAAGTTTATGCGATGAACATGTTAGACAGCATTCCACAACAAAAATTCTGTTTTTATTATTTACCTACTCGAGGACGAGCAGAAATTAAGCTTGGGATGCTGATACGTCTCCAACGTATCTATAATTTTTTATTTTTCCATGTTGTTATATTATCAATCTTGGATGTTTATATTCATTTTATAGCAACTTTATATATTTTTTTTGGGACTAACCTATTTTCATAGTGCCAAGTGCCAAGTTGCTATTTTTTGCTTGTTTATTACTTCCCAGAATATCAGTACCAAACGAAATCCAAATGCCACGAAACTTTTCGGATATTTTCTTTCTGCCCAGAAGACAACTTGAGAGTCAAGGAAGTGCCTGAGGTGAGGCCCGTGGGGCCCACAAGGCACCAGGGCGCGCAAGAGGCCCCTGTCGCGCCCTGGTGGGTAGTGCGGCCCATAGGCCCCCTCTCCACCGCCTCTTAGCTCTATAACTATCCAAATATTCCAGAAACCCTATGGGGGCAGGGAGATCAGAGTTTCCACCGCCGCAAGTTCAGAGCCACGAGATCCAATCTAGAGGCCTTTTCCGGCAGCTTGCCGGAGTGGGAAACGATCACGGAAGGGTTCATCATCCTCATTGGTGCTCCTCCGATGATGCATTTGTAGTTTACCACAGACCTACGGGTCCGCGGGCAGTAGCTAGATGGCTTTATCTCTCTTTTTGATCTTCAATACAATCTTCTCCTCGATGTTCTTGGAGATCTATTTGATGTAACTCTTTTTTGTGGTGTGTTTGTTGGGATCCGATGAATTATGAGTTCATGATCAGATCTATCTATGAATATTATTTGAGTCTTTGAACTCTCTTATGCATGATTTTTATAGCCACGTATTTCTTCTCCGAAACTTTGGTTTGGTTTTGGCCAACTAGATTGATTTTTCTTGCCATGGGAAGAGGTGCTTTGTGATGGGTTCGGCGGTGTCCTCACCCAGTCACAGAAGGGGTAGCGAGTACGCATGTATCATTGCTATTAAGTATAAAAATATGGGGTCTATTCCTACATAAATAAATCTTGTCTACATCATGTCATCGTTTTTATTGCATTACTCTGTTTCTGTTGGGGAACGTTGCATGGGAAACAAAAAAATTCCTATGCTCACCAAGATCCAATCTAGTAGATGACCATCTACGAGAGACGAGATTGGATCTACATACCCTTGTAGATCGCTAAGCGGAAGCGTTAAGAAACGCGGTTGATGTAGTCAAACGTCTTCGCGATCCAATCATGATTCATCCCGCGAACTCCCGATCCAAGTGTCGAACGGACGGCACCTCCGCGTACAACACATGTACGGCTTGATGACGCTTTCACCTCCTCGATCCAGCGAGCGATGGTGAAGTAGTAGCTCGAGTCCTCCGGCAGCACGACGGCGTGGTGGCGGTGGTGGTGGAGAAATCTCACCAGAGCTTCGCTAAGCACTACAGAGAAGAAGATGGACTATGAGGGAGAGGAAGGGCAGCGCCATGGCGTGGAGATGTGGTCTTGTGTGCGGCTTCCCTCTCTCTACCTCTCTATATATAGGGGAAGGGAGGAGGGGGTGGCGCCCCTAGGGTTTCCCCTAGGAGGGGCAGCCAGGGCAGATGGGATCTCCCCTAGGGTTACTTGCCCCCCCCCCCCCCAAGCTGGGTGGAGGGAACCCTAGATGGGGCGCCCCACCTCCCCTGGTTGCATGAGATGGGGTGAGAGGGGAGTTCAGCCCCTTAGTGGGCTGGTTTGCCCCGTCCCATTGGCCCATGAGGCCCCCCAACACTTGTTGGGACCCTTGAAACCCCTTTCGGTCATGCTGGTCATCACCCGGTACCCCCGGAACAATTCCGGACTCCAATACCCTTCGTCCAATATATCAATCTTCACCTCCGGACCATTCCGGAGTTCCTCATCACGTCCGGGATCTCATCCGAGACTCCACACAACCTCCGGTAACCACCATAATGACTCAATTATACTTATATCGTCACCAAACGTTAAGTGTGTAGACCCTGCGGGTTCGAGAACTATGCAGACATGACCGAGACACCTCTACGGTCAATAACCAATAGCGGGACCTGGATGCCCATATTGGTTCCTACATATTCTATGAAGATCTTATCGGTCGAACCTCAATATCAAGGATTCTGCTAATCCCGTATGCAGTTCCCTTTGTCTATCGGTGTGTTACTTTCCCGAGATTCGATCATCGGTATCTCCATACCTAGTTCAATCTCGTTACCGGCAAGTCTCTTTACTCGTTCTGTAATACAAGATCCCATGGATAACCCATTAGTCACATTGCTTGCAAGCTTCTTGTGATGTTGTGTTACCGAGTGGGCCCTGAGATACATCTCCGTCATGCCGAGTGACAAATCCCAGTCTTGATCCATGCCAACTCAACAGACACCCTCGGAGATACCTGTAGAGCACCTTTATAGTCACCCAGTTACATTGCAATGTTTGGTACACACAAGGTACTCCTCCGGTGTCAGTGAGTTGCATGATCTCATGGTCATAGGAACATATACTTTGACATGCAGAAAACGATAGCAATGAACTTGATACGATCATATGCTACGTTTACAGTCTGGGTCTTGTCCATCACATCATTCTCCCAATGATGTGATCCCGTTATCAAATGACAACTCATGTCTATGACTAGGAAATTATAGCCATCTTTGATCAATGAGCTAGTCTGGTGGAGGCTTACTAGGGACATATTGTTGTCTATGTATCCACACATGTATTTGAGTTTCCAATCAATACAATTCTAGCATGGATAATAAATTATTGTCATGAACAGGGAAATATGATAATAACTAATTTATTATTGCCTCTAGGTCATATTTCCAACAGTCTCCCACTTGCACTAGAGTCAATAATCTAGTTCACATCTCCATGTGATTAACACTCATAGTTCACATCGCCATGTGACTAACACCTAAAGAGTTTACTAGAGTCAATAATCTAGTTCACATCACTATGTGATTAACACTCAATGAGTTCTGGGATTTGATCATGTTATGCTTGTGAAAGAGGTTTTAGTCAACGGGTCTGTAACATTCAGATCCGTGTGTACTTCGGAAATCTTTATGTCATATTGTAGATGCTGCTACCACGCTCCACTTGGAGCTATTCCAAATGGC